>NC_087200.1:61639727-61914727 GCF_015104395.2 Macrobrachium nipponense
AACAAGGGAGCCTTATTCATAGCTATTCCTATAGAGATGACGTAATATGTTTTCGCCTTCGACTACAGACTAATAGCTCATACGTTTATGAGGTGAGAGAAACTTATTCATTCGCTTTGAGACATAGCGGCATGCGTTATACTCTCTCTCTCTCTCTCGCTCGGTCACGAGGCTGTTTCAGTAACTTAACATAATGAGCTGGTCACTCATTTTTATATAATTCTTAGTAATATATGTGTTGTTTGTGGAATATGAACATAGTTTTGTATCTATTGGTTTTTGTGAAGGCGCCAAGAAAATAGTGAAAAAGTGTAAAATTGTAACAGGCCTTTTGATTGACGCTGCAGCGGTGTATAAGGTATTTTTACTAATGTTGTGAAGTGCACTTCTGGGTTTTATCATTTCTAAACATTTATCTTTTGCTTTTTGCTTTTCACATATTCCATTTTTTTTTATATGCTTAATGTTTGTACTGTCAATGCTTTAATTGTTTTCATATTATGCATTATGTTTTCTGCATTGTCTTTATTTTTGTTTAATTAGTTTGATTAATATTCTGTTGTGTACATTTTGAATCTTACACTTGTGAATTAACTTGCATTTAATTAAATTTAATTTCAAATTTAATTATTGCTTTATGATTTAATTTGATTAATTTTCTTGATAAACTTTGATTTAATTTTGCTTAATAATTAATTCAAGAATTAATTAAACTTTTATTTTCAAGTAATAACAATTTCCCTGAGATTGTGAATTTCACTTATAAATTTTGAATTTAGAAATAAATTTTTGTATTTAAAATTTATATGAGTATTTTACTCCAACCCCAGTATATATTAAGCTATATTTTATTTTGTTTAGGTAGAAATATAGAGTGACAATTGTGACGTTTCCCACAAATAAAACAGAATCAGGGAATACTTAAATTTGAATTTGCACGAGTGATGCCCTTTAATTAAGATTACCTCACACATATTTTAATGAACTTAGACTGATTGTTTTCTTGACTGTTCAGTTAGAAAAAAGGGATCACTCTTACCTTTAGAGTATTCAGTCGTTTAGTATTTGTGATGAAGGGTCAGGTGTCTGTCTGTAGTGAGGTAAGTAACAACCAGGTACTTGAATGAACTGTGCCCTAAGTACAAAGGGTGTCCCAGACCCAGGAATAAAAGGGTCTCTTGTATTAGCAAGTACAAATGGTAAGTGTAGTAACCAGATACTTGGCAATTTGGGTTAACAAATATTAGTGGTGTCCAGACACAGATCTTTGACTATTTCATGCACCAAGTATTAATGGTATCCAGACCCAGATACTCTTGCCCACTCCCCCCCAAGTATTAATGGTATCCAGACCCAGATACTCACGCCACTTCGTCACAAGTATTGATGGTGCCCAGACCCGGGATATTTGGCACTTTATGTACCAAGTATCAATGATCCCCAGAAACCAGGGAGGAAAACAAATCACATTATCACTCTAGCTTATACTGGTGGTGTTAGGAATATATTTTGTTAGAAGAGTGGCCATATATTTGTTTTTGCATTTTATTGTAAGAATTGTATTTGAGAAAAATGGCTCCATTCGATACTCAGGAATTTTTAGCAGCCCCTTCCATCCAAGTGTTGTCTGAAACTACTCTGACTAAGGCACAGTGGAGTGCTCTAGCAGAAGCATGTGGTTGTCATGTGTTTAGTAACATGATAAAAGCACAAATCAAATGCATTGCCATGCAAGCATTGATAGACTCTGGTAGAATAACTGATGATGATGAGTTAGAATTGGCTCAAGAGTTGTTGAATGTAGCACAGGCTGATCTTATAAATAAGCAAGTAGAAAAGAAAGAGAAAAGTGATGCAGAATTGGAACTCAGACGCATAGAAGCAGAAGAAAGTTTGATTAAGCTGAAAATGCAGGCTGAAAGAGAGAGAATAGACAGGGAAAAACAAGAAAGAAGAGAAAGAGAAGAAGAAAAAGCTGCAGAAGATGAAAGGCAAAGGATAAAAGAGGAAAGAGAAATTGCAAGACATGAAAGGGAGATGGAATTGATAAGAGCTAGATCCACATTACCTGCAACATCGTCTAACCCTAACCATGGTAATCAAGACCCTGCATTTGATGTAGTAAGAGTGCAGAAGTTAATCCCTAAGTTTACTGAAGAGGCTCCAGATGAGTTCTTTGATCACTTTGAGAAAGTGGCTTCAGGTATGGGATGGCCAGAGGTAAATGGTCAGTTTTGCTACAAAGTGTCTTGATTGGTAAAGGGAGAAGTGCTTATCTAGCCTTAACAGTTGATCAGTGTAAAGACTATAAGGTGCTCAAACATAATGTGCTACAAGTATACCAGTTGACCCCAGAGTACTACAATGAAAGATTCAGAAACTTAAGAAAGGATGAAAAAGTAACTTTCTTGGATTATGCTTATAAAGTGAGAAGGTGTTTTAAAAGATGGTTGGAGGCAGCTAAAGTTACAACTTTTGAAGAGTTAGAAGAGTTAGTTGTTTTAGAGCACTATTTTAAAGGTATTCCTGAGCATATAAGAGCCTATTTGAGAGAGAGAGAGGTTAAAAAACTTGACAAAGCTGCTACACTGAGTGAGGACTACAATATAATTAGTAGCAGGCGCAATTATAATGTCAAGTACCAGAGTCAACCACGCCCAGGTTTTAAGTCTCATCCAGGTTTCAGGAGCAATTTTATTAGTGGGAAACCTACAAGTAATAATACTTCTCAGCAAGCTAATGTGAAATCCTCATCTAATTTTGCAAGACAGTTGCAAAAGCCTAATGTTGTCTGCTTCAAGTGTGGAAGAGCAGGACACTTCAGTCAGGAGTGTTATTGGAATTATCAGCAGTCCAAGCCTGTTGGTCAAATAGTAAGAGGTGACCAGGTCAAACAGACTGTTAAGAACAATGTGGGGAGGAATCCGACTACAGGGAAGACTGAAACTAAACAAGCTGAGTGTTTAGCAACCAGTGGAAATGTAACTTCAAGCAGTGAGTGGCTGAGCAGTTTGGAGGCTTTTAAGCCATATATCTATGAGGGTACACTGGCAACTCAGGAAGAGAGTGTGTAGGTACCAGTCAAGATTTTACGTGATACAGGGAGCAACCATAGTGTGGTGTTACGTGGTGCTCACCCAATGTTGGAGAAGAATCTCACTGGAGATTCAGTTATTTTGAAGGGTATAGGAGGAGAGGAAGTAACTCCTATATGCCGCTTACACCTGTCCTGTGAATTAGTGACAGGGAGTGTTGATTTTGCTGTAAAGGACTCACTGGCTGTGGAAGGTGTACATGTTCTGTTGGGAAATGAAGTTGGTGGTGTTCCATTTGTTCCTTGTCCTGTAGTGACAGACAAACCGTTAAGGATTAGTCCTACGGTAGAGTTGGAGAAGAATAACCCCCACCTATTCTCTAGTTGTGTAACTACCAGAAGTATGAGGAGAATTACGACTGTTGGTGAAGAAACTGAGGATTTGCACGCCCAAGATGGATCAAGTGAAGGATCTTTGAACTTAGAACAATTGTTCCAGGGGAGTGATGCCTCCCGTGGAGCTGACCGAGAAGAGATTTCCCCAGAAAATTAAGAATCTGTTGTTCCTGAAAAGACTCCGAGTAGTCAAGGTGTTCCTGAAGATAGAAGTGAAACTACAGTAGCTGAGGTAGCAGATATTGATAGTTCAACTATTGAAGTTGGACAGGTAACAAGAGAGAAGCTAATGGACTTGCAGAAGAGGGATGCATCACTAGCTGATTTGTTCTTCAGAGTTGTTGATCAGGAAGAGATGCAACAAACTCCTACCTGTTATTATCTGAAGGAAGGTTTACTGATGAGGAAGTATAAACCTTCAGATATACCGGGAAATGCTGAATGGGGCGAATATCATCAGATTTTGATTCCATGGCCATTGAGAAAGCAAGTGGTAGCAGTAGCTCATGAATCTGGACAAATGGGAGTCAGGAAGACTGTGGAGAAGATCATGAGATATTTTTTCTGGCCTGGACTTCATAAAGATGTTAGCAGGTTCTGTTGAGAGTGGCATACCTGCCAGATAGCTGGAAAACCTAATGAAACCATTCAGAAAGCCCCCTTACAACCTATAGAAGTTAGAGGAGAACCCTTTAACTAGGTGATTATAGATATGGTTGGACCGCTTCCGAAGACGAAGAAAGGAAATGAATATCTGTTGACATTAATGTGTCCTGTTACCAGATATCCTGAAGCGATCCCTGTTAGAAACATATCTGCCAAGATAGTTGCTGAGAAACTATTGGAGTTTTTCTCAAAGTTTGGTATACCAGAAATTGTACAAAGTGATAGGGGAACGAACTTTACTTCCAAGTTATTTCAGGATGTGATGAACTTATTAGGGGTGGAACAACAGTTATCAACTGCTTATCATCCAGAAACTCAAGGTGCCTTGGAAAGGTTCCACCAGACATTGAAAAGTATGCTGACAAAGTATTGTTCTGAGTCAGGAAGAGATTGGGATGTTGGTTTACCCTTAATGTTATTTGAAGTTAGGAATGCTTATCAAGCAAGCATGGGATGCTCACCCAATGAGATGATTTTTGGAAGAGAAGTGAGAGGACCTTTGAAGATTCTTGCAGAAAATTGGGTAGAAAATAAAGAGGAAATCTAAGGAGAGTATGTGAAGAACTTAAGGAAAAGGTTGGAAGAGATTAGAAAATTCTCTTTAGAAAACCTGAAAATGAGTCAAGAGAAAATGAAAAGGAACTATGACAGAAAGACTAAGCTAAGAAGTTTTAGTGTTGGTCAACAAGTGTTAGTGTTTCTGCCAGTCAAGAGATTTCCCCTTACAAATAAATTTCAAGGTCCCTACAGGATAATTGAGAAGTTAAGTGATATAACTTATGTGATTGAAACACCAGAAAGAAGAAAACGACAGCGGAAGATACATGTGAACCTTTTGAAACCTTACTTCTCAGACACTAGAACTGAAACTGTGTCAATAATACAGACAACTTCATCTACAGAAGACGATGATGGCTATGAATTGGGAGCTGAAAGCAAGATGAATAATTCTTCAATTTTGGAAAATTTGGAGGATAAACTGAAACATCTTAATGTTGAACAAGGTGGGGAATTGAGTGAAGTGATTAGAAGCTTCACAGAGATTTTTGCAGATGTACCCAGATGTACTAATCTGACCAAACATGAAATCAAGATCAAAGAGGATGGAAAATAGTTCAAACAAAGAGCTTATCGCTTATCACCTTATCATCGAGATGTTCTGAAGAAAGAAGTTCAGTATTTGCTGCAACATGGATTAGCAGAACCCAGTTCAAGTCACTTCAGTTCTTCATGTGTGTTAGTGAAGAAACCTGATGGCTCCTTTAGGATGTGTACTGATTATAGGAAACTGAATTCCATTAGTATGGCTGACAATTATCCCTTGCCTCTTATAGATCAGTTACTTGATAATATTGGGCAAGCCAAGTTTGTTTCCAAGATAGATTTATTGAAGGGATATTATCAGATACCCTTAGATGAAAATGCGAAATTGCTGTCAGCTTTTATTACTCCTTTTGGATTATATCAGTATACTGTATTGCCATTTGGTCTGATGAATGCACCAGCCACATTTCAACGAGTGATGGATCAACTGCTAGGATCTATAGAAGGAGTAGGTGTATACCTTGATGACATAGTCATTTACTCTAAAACGTGGGAAGAACATCTGCAGATCCTGAAGAAAGTTTTCAAGAAACTACAAGAGGCAGGACTAACAGTCAACCTAGAGAAGAGTGAGTTTGGGAAGGCGACTGTTCAGTACCTTGGGTTTGAAGTTGGAAAAGGCCTTCTCGCTCCGGTGAATGCTAATGTGGAAGGTATCCGTAAGGCTACCCCCCCTACTACTAGGAAGCAACTACAAAGATTTTTGGGCATGGCTGGATTCTATCGTCGTTTCTGTCCAAATTTCTCAGCCGTAGTAGCTCCCTTGACAGACTTAACTAGTCCCAAAGCTAAGTTTGTTTGGACTCCAGAATGTCAAGAATCCTTTGAGAAGGTAAAAGCCATTTTAACTTCAAGACCTGTGCTTCAAGCTCCAGACTTTAATAAGAAATTTGTGATACAAGTTGATGCCTCTGATTGTGGAATTGGAGCTGTTCTACTTCAAGATGAAAATAACCTTCTACACCCTGTGTGTTTCCTGTCTTCGAAACTGAAAAGGCATCAGAAAAACTATGCAACTATTGAAAAGGAAACTCTAGCCTTAATCACAGCATTGAAAAAGTTTGAAGTGTATGTGAACAGACCTCGGAATGAAGAGGTTTTAGTGTTGTCTGATCACAATCCCCTGTCATTCATACAGCGGATGAAAAACCATAATCAAAGACTGACCAGGTGGTCTTTGTGCTTGCAACAGTATAATATAAAGGTTGAGCATATATCTGGTAAGAACAATGTAGTTGCCGATTATTTATCCCGTTGTGAATCGTTGGATTCAACCCCGGAATAACTAATCTTCTGGGGGGAGGAATCTTATAATGCAAGTTTGGAATGCAATTATAATTGTGGTAATATGATTAATTCACATCAGAACTTGTGTATCATGGTATGAAATGTTTGTTTCTGTGTTCAGATTTCCCAAATTTAAAGATAACATGCCTTAAGTGACACACAGAGTGAAAGCTCATAAGCCTTTTAAGAGTCGTATTCCCACTTTGAGAATGTCTTAGCTAGGTGATTTCGTTATCGATGCAAACAACACGGTCGGGCCTCTGATGGAACAAGGGAGCCTTATTCATAGCTATTCCTATAGAGATGACGTAATATATTTTCGCCTTCGACTACAGACTAATAGCTCATACGTTTATGAGGTGAGAGAAACTTATTCATTCGCTTTGAGACATAGCAGCGTGCGTTATACTCTCTCTCTCTCTCTCTCTAAAAATCTCTCTCTCTCTCGCTCGGTCACGAGGCTGTTTCAGTAACTTAACATAACGAGCTGGTCACTCATTTTTATATAATTCTTAGTAATATATGTGTTGTTTGTGGAATCTGAACATAGTTTTGTATCTATTGGTTTTTGTGAAGGCGCCAAGAAAATAGTGAAAAAGTGTAAAATTGTAACAGGCCTTTTGATTGACGCTGCAGCGGTGTATAAGGTATTTTTACAAATGTTGTGAAGTGCACTTCTGGGTTTTATCATTTCTAAACATTTATCTTTTGCTTTGTTCTTTTCACATATTCCATTTTTTTTATATGCTTAATGTTTGTACTGTCAATGCTTTAATTGTTTTCATATTATGCATTATGTTTTCTGCATTGTCTTTATTTTTGTTTAATTAGTTTGATTAATATTCTGTTGTGTACATTTTGAATCTTACACTTGTGAATTAACTTGCATTTAATTAAATTTAATTTCAAATTTAATTATTGCTTTATGATTTAATTTGATTAATTTTCTTGATAAACTTTGATTTAATTTTGCTTAATAATTAATTCAAGAATTAATTAAACTTTTATTTTCAAGTAATAACAATTTCCCTGAGATTGTGAATTTCACTTATAAATTTTGAATTTAGAAATAAATTTTTGTATTTAAAATTTATATGAGTATTTTACTCCAACCCCAGTATATATTAAGCTATATTTTATTTTGTTTAGGTAGAAATAGAGAGTGATAATTGTGATGTTTCCCACAAATAAAACAGAATCAGGGAAATACTTAAATTTGAATTTGCACGAGTGATGCCCTTTAATTAAGATTACCTCACACATATTTTAATGAACTTAGACTTATTGTTTTCTTGACTGTTCAGTTAGAAAAAAGGGATCACTCTTACCTTTAGAGTATTCAGTCGTTTAGTATTTGTGATGAAGGGTCAGGTGTCTGTCTGTAGTGAGGTAAGTAACAACCAGGTACTTGAATGAACTGTGCCCTAAGTACAAAGGGTGTCCCAGACCCAGGAATAAAAGGGTCTCTTGTATTAGCAAGTACAAATGGTAAGTGTAGTAACCAGATACTTGGCAATTTGGGTTAACAAATATTAATGGTGTCCAGACACAGTTTTTTGAGTATTTCATGCACCAAGTATTAATGGTATCCAGACCCAGATACTCTTGCCCACTCCCCCCCAAGTATTAATGGTATCCAGACCCAGATACTCACGCCACTTCGTCACAATATATATATATATATATATATATATATATATATATATATATATATATATATATACTACTCTCTCTCACAGACACAACCGGACACACACACACACACACTATCGATTCCTTTCGTTATACTTTTAAAATATGGATAAAACTGATTTTGTTATCCACCTTTGCCTACTGTGACCATTTCTGTTTCCTCAAAGGGTTTCCGTCTTTACTCCCTCCATTCCCAAGCTGACCAAGTGCTATTTTCACCAAACAGTTCATAAATCGTACACAGAAACAAAATTTATAGAAAATTTTATTTCATATCAAGTACTGTTTTATTATTTTACACTCTTAATTTGGCTTTCTAACGCACTAATATTAGAAAAAATGTGAAAAAGGGGACTTTTTGGATGGCTGGAACAAATTACTCTGATTCCCTTTATTTCTCATGGTGGATATTTGTTTCATATTTCAAACAAATCATACTTCGAACAGCCTTCTGGAGATAAAGTTCGTAGTCTGAGGTACTACTATCTATCATCTCACTCAGGCACCGAACACTGGCTCGAGTAAGCCTTTTTCTTCTTCTTCTTACTACTATAGTATTGCATCTGATTGTTTTCATGTTTTATCATTATGTTAAATTTATTATTGTGAAATAACATTTAATTTTTTATGTGAATTGATAGTTCTGCTTTTACGTACATATTACATATAGTAAAAATTTTATCTCTTCTCTCTTCAACAATATCATGACTCACGAAATCTTTTATAAAACCATTCATTCAATATTCCTAAAAAATATAAATGCCCCTACCGCTATCTCAAGTTGGCTGTGCATCACCGCAATGACGAATGATTTTGTCAATGGTTTATGCTAAATTTTATTGTGAAAAGCTTTGATCTTTCATTTACTATTTTGTTGAATATGATTAAACTCCATCGTCTCACTCAGTGCACCAAACACTGGCTCAATTAAGATTTTTGTTTTGTTTTGTTTTATGCTAATTTTTATATTGATATGCTTTATTCCTTTATTTATTTTGCAGAATATGATTATCATTAAACTATATAATGCAAATAATAAAAATGTCAATACAGATTTTCTTGTAGGACGCAGATGCAGTAGGCCGTCAAATACAAGTATAAACAAGATAGTAACATGGTCAGTTCGAAGTATGAGCATTTGTTCGACAAACAATATACAATTTTCTTGAAAATTTTGTTCGAAAAACGGAAAGTTTGACAAACAAGGTACCACTGATATATATATATATATATAATATATATATATATATTATATATATATATATATATATATATATATATATTTATATATATATAATATAATATATATATCTATAATATATATACTGTAGTACCTCGAGATACAAAATTAATCCGTTCCGAGGCGCCCTTCGTATCATGAGGTTTTCGTATCTTGGACCACATGTTACATGTAAAATGGCTAATCCGTTCCAAGCCCTCCAAAAACACCCCAGTAAATTTCATAATAAAGCTAAATTGACCTATAAACAATGAAATACTACAACAATTTGGACCATTCAATGCCTAAATTAATAAAAAAAAATGCAAAATATAACCTGTAAATAAAGTGTATATTAGTGTACATGGTAACAAGAAATATACTGTACGTAAAATGTGGAAGCTTACCTTTCGAGTGAGGCTATCTCCGAAAGTGGCGGCAGAGGAGGAGGAGGAAATATACATACGTAACTATCCAAGGAAGATTGCTTCTGCCTACTTTTCACAATGTTCCTGTGTGAGCCTTTTCGGGGGTTGTCTTCTACAAATGATTGCACTTTATGAAAAGCGGCTTTAATTTCTGCCTTTTTTTTTTTATTGATTTTTAACTTTTTTTTTACTTTTTTTTACTTTACATAGGTTTTTTTTTTTATACAGAATTTCAACTTTCTGTTTTTTATCACTTGGTTCTTTTTTTGCACCTCATGACTTTGTTGGCCTTGGTGTCCTGTGATGGTAATTGCTTCATAGCTAAGGAAGATAAAGGAAAGGAGAACGCATTTTCGAGAAGGAGGCTTTCGCGCCCGTGTTGGAGGCGTCTTTTCTCGCGGCTGTTCTGGAATCGTCGGGCGTGTTGTGGAGTGCAACACACGTTTAAGTGGCGGGAGAAATGCAGCGATTTCTGATGCAATACCTTGTCTAGATTCATCTAAGAACTTCCGGAAACCTTGCGAGCCCGTGACGCTCGCCGTAGGCTCCGCCCCCAGAGTGCCGTATAAATACGACGAACGAACTTTGGAGAGAGAGATCGTAAAAGAGAGACTCCAGTTAGTCAGAGAGATATCCTCAGTAAGAGCCACAGATCAGATTATCAGTGAGAGATCAGCAGCAGCAGAGATCATCCGTGAGATACGAGAAAAAGGAACCAGCGAAGGATCAGAAGAGTTGTTCGAGAGTTGGTTGGATATTGGTCTAGTCGTCTTCAGGAGTGGACGAATTATCTCGTGTTATCTCGACGTCGAGCAGACTTCAGAGAAGAAATGGTCCTGCTAGAGGTTTTGGGTAGTTCCTGCCTTTCAAGTAGACTAGTTTCTGCAATACGGAGTCAAGAGGACGTCTGCAATTGCCGCTCTACTTTTGGAGAAGCCATCGCTTTGAATTACCAAATTGACTAGCAAGTATTTGAATTGCCTCACTGTTCCCCCAGTTCATGCAGTGTAAGATTTTGTCTTTTTATGTAAATAGGAGATACCATTCTGCATTTACCTTTGTTAGTAAGCTTGTAAATAAACCTTTGCTGTGTTAGTGTTTCTTTCTATATTCGTATCCCCAGTTTCAATTGTTGGTGTTGAAATATTTTTTTTTATTATTATTTCATATCGAACCTGAAGCGGACCTCTCTCAGAGGCCGTAACATTGTGGCGACCTTGCTTAGGCTATCAACACTTAAACAGTTTGAAACAGGGAGGATATAGAAAGAATCAGAATGAGTGAGATGGTGAAAGAGTTTATTGAGTCAGGTAAGCTACTAGGTCTAGAGGGGAATGATCTCCGTGAGTATGTTGAGAAGAAAGAAAGAGAGAAGTATGAGAGAGATGAAAGAGCGGCTGAGAGAGAGGAAAGAGCAGCTGAGAGGAAAGTGCAGCAAGCGAGAGAAGCAATGATGATGCAGCAAGAGAAAGAGAGAGAAGCAATGAAAATGCAGCAAGAGAGAGAAATGTGGGTAATGCAGCAGGAAGAAAGAGAAAGGGTGGGTATGCATGAGCAGGAAGAGAGAGAGAAAGAGCGTATGCATGAGTTGGAAATTGCTCGGTTAAGGGAAAGTACCCGTAACAGTCGTTCAGGCGAGAACGAAAACGGAGCTGATACGTTAGGTATGAGTGCAGTGCTAAAATTAGTACCGAAGTTTGATGAGGAAGATGTTACGACATATTTCATGTGTTTTGAGAAGTTAATGGAACGAGTAGGTTCTCCTAAAGAAACGTGGACTATATTTGCAATCAGTTTTGAGTGGTAGGGCACTTACTGTGTATAGTTGCATGTCTAATGAGGAATGTGATCATTACGATATCATGAAAGAAACTGTTCTTAGCGTGTATAGGTTAGTACCAGAGGCATACCGTAAAAAATTTAGAAATTTGAGAAAGGATGAAAATATTACGTATGTAGAATACGGTAAGAAGTTAGATAGGCTGTTTTTTGATTGGTTAACTTCTGCTAAGGTTGAGGATTTTGATAGTTTGAAGAACTTAGTGTTGTTAGAAAACTTCAAAGATGACGTATCTTCTGAGATTAAACTTTATATAGAGGATAGGCGAGAGGTATCTTTTGCAGGAGCAACTAGGCTAGCTGACGAATATAGTCTAACTCATAATTTGAGTGTTAGTAAGAAACAAAATGATCCTTCCTCTGGTAGACTACAAAGCAGTAAAGGTTTCAGTCCTAGTAATAGCAATGCGAGTAAAAGTGACTATTCCTGTTATACATGCGGAAAGCCTGGTCATACGTCTAAGGTTTGTAAGAGTAAAGTGGCATCTAGTGGCTCAGAATTAACTTGTTTCCGATGTAATGGGAAAGGGCATTTAGCGAGAAACTGTGCAGTAGAAAGGAAGGACGGTAAGAAACCAGTATCTCTAGTTAACCTTTCGTCAAGTAGGGATGATGTGATGAGAGAAACTAGGAAAGTTTTTGGTGAATTTCTGTCGGAAGGCGTAGTTTCCTCTCTTGGAGGAGTAGATTCGAGAGAAGTGGTCTTGCTTCGAGACACAGGCGCTGCTGTTTCACTTATTAGAAGAGAGTGTGTGCCGAACAGGGCAGAAATCAATATGGAAGAGAAAGTCTTTTTAGGTGGATTTCCTAACACTTGTGTTCTTTGTCCTTTGTTGAAGTTGAATTTAGAAAGTCAGGTAGTGTCAGGAGAAGTGAAACTTGCTGTTGTGGACAGTTTGCCCGTTGAAGGCATTGACATTATTGTCGGTAACGACTTAGCTTTATCCAAGAATGTGAATCCTGTTGTGAGGAATATTCCAGTGCCTGAAATGGTAGTAACTAGGTCGGGTTTAGATACAGACATAGACTACGATCATAATTTGTTCATGGATTCGAACGAGAATGAGTTCGTGGATTTGAACGTGAGTAAGTTCGTGGATTCGAACGAGTGTGATAGAGGTAGCGAGGTTGATCTTGGCATGAGTGTGGCTGAGAGACCTAACTGTCGTGGACAGTGATAGCCAAACGGAAGGTGTAGTTGTCGGAAGTAACGTAGTAAATGTACAGGTATCTAGTCCTAGTTACGGTGATGAATTAGGCTCTAATGTTTTGGATAAGGATGAACTAGTCAAGTTGCAGAGAGAGGAAGAGACACTAACCCAAATTTTTTAAGGTGAGCTGGATGATGATCTCGATGATGTGTGTAAGGAAACTTTTTGTTTAAAGGACGAAGTTTTCTGTCGTTATGTTTGACCGAAGGCAGGTAGTAAAGGGGAAGTCACAGAACAATTAGTAGTTCCTAGGAAGCTTCGTGAACTAGTTTTGAAGTTAGCACACGATGAGCAAGGACATTTGGGAGTAAATAAAACTTTCAAGTGTATTAGTAGGGTGTACTTTTGGCCTAAAATGAAAAATTATGTAAAGAGGTATGTGTTAAGCTGTCATGAATGCCAAATTGCCGGGAAACCGAATCAAGTAATCCCCAGAGCTCCGTTGTGTAATATTCCTATGGTAGGCGAACCTTTTGAGAATGTAGTTATCGATATGGTTGGGCCTTTGCCTAGAATTAAGGAAGGGAATATATATCTGTTGACAATCATTGATAGACTAACTCGCTATCCCGAGGCGGTACCGGTAAGAAGCGGCAACGCGAGAACCGTAGTTAAACGATTGTTGAATTATTTTTCTAAGTTTGGTCTGCCTCGTACTATACAGAGTGATAATGGTAGTAATTTCGTATCCAAATATTTCAAGGATAGAATGAAAGAGTTAGGCATCAAACTCGTAATTTCCACACCTTATCATCCCGAATCACAAGGCATTGTGGAGAGATTTCATCAAACGTTAAAGAGTTGCTTACGGAAATTGTGTAAGAACTTCGAACACGACTGGGAAGAAAAGTTACCATTCGTTTTGTTAGCTTTAAGGTTAGCACCGAGTGACACTACCGGGTTTAGTCATTTGAGCTTGTTTTCGGTCACACTGCTAAAGGTCCTTTGGAAATGTTAAAATGTAACTTAATGAATAAAGAAGGTATTGAGGACTACATCACTAATCTAGAGCATTATAAAAACAGTTTAAGGGATGCTTGGCAACTAGCGAAGGAGACCGAGAGGAAGAGTCAAGAGGAAACTAAATGAAAGCATGATCTTAGAGCGAAAGAGAGACATCTCTGTGTAGGAGATAAAGTTTTAGTATTAGTCCAGAAAGAAGGTCCCTCTTTATCGTATAAGTTCGAGGGTCCTTTTCGATTTTAGAGAAGAGGGGGAATCTGAATTATTTAATAGATATGGGTAAACGTAGAGCAAAGTGGCTGCACGTAAATTTGCTCAAGAAATATAACGAACGCCCCGTGCCTATAGTGATGGTGTCCCAGAAAGAAATTAGCTTTGAGAAAAACTCTGAGGTGCTTAAGAATTTCGAAGTTTTTAATCAGGGTTTAGAAGAGGAAAAGGTGAGGGAAGTACGTAATGTTTTAGTGAATTATCCTGAAACTATTAGTGACAAACTAGGCCTAACCAATGTTTTAGAACATGATATTGAGTTGCAGGACACGAAACCCATTAGGCAAAGTCCATATCGTCTGAACCCAGAAAAGGCAGAATCTGTGAGGAAGAAAATTAGTTACATGCTAGATAATGATTTGTTAGTACCTAGCGAGAGTGAATGGAGTTCCCCGGTAGTTCTAGTGAAAAAGGAAGATGGATCAGATAGATTGTGCATTGATTTCCGGAAGGTAAACAGTGTAACGAAGCAAAGTAATTTTCCCTTGCCCAGGATTGACGATTGCTTAGATAGAATCGGAAATTCCAAGTTCATCTCAAAGCTTGATTTGGCTAAAGGTTATTGGCAAGTACCTTTAAGTGAACGAGCCTGGAAAATTTCCGCCTTTATAACGCCACTTGGTAGTTTCAAGCCCAAAGTTATGGCTTTTGGCTTGAAGAACGCAGCCAGTACCTTCCAGTGGTTAATGAATAAAGTTTTAAATGGCATCAACAACTGTGTTGTGTACTTAGATGATTTTGTGATATTTTCAGAGACTTGGGAGGATCATGTAAGGATTTTGGCGAGAGTCTTGAGGGCTCTTACCAAAGCGAATCTCGTTCTTAATCTAAAGAAGTGCGAATTTGGGAAAGCCTCTATTACTTATCTAGGACATAAGGTAGGTATGGTAAAATCTGTCCAAAGGATCAGAACATAGAAGCTATTGTGAATTTCCCAATCCCAACAACTAAAAAACAGGCCATGAGATTTCTCGGAATGGTTTCGTATTTCCATAGATTCGTACCAAATTTTTCGGAAATAAGCGCTCCCATAACTAATCTGTTTAAGAAAGGACGCAGTTTTTTATTTGATGACGTGTGTGTGGAAGCCTTCAACAAGTTAAAGGCTATAATGATTCACAAGCCAGTTCTATTATTACCCGATTTTGGTAAGGAATTTAATTTAGCGATCGATGCTTGTGATATTGGCGTAGGAGGGGTTTTGTTACAAGAAGTGAATGGAATGAAACTCCCAGTTGCCTATTATTCAAAGAAACTGAATAAAGCGCAACAGAGAACTATTCCACTATTGAAAAGGAATTGTTTGATTTAGTTACAGCCTTGCAACACTTTGAGATTTACGCGCGTAACGGTTCTGTTTTAACTGTGTGTATTCTGTTCATAATCCGTTAGTTTATTTGGAGAGGTTTAGGAAAGAGAATAAACGTCTAATGTGTTGGAGTTTAGAATTACAAGACTATAACCTGAAGATAGTTCATATAAAGGGAAAGGATAACGTATTAGCTGATAGCCTCTCTAGAGATTTCTCAAAATGAGTAGCCTAATAACCGTTTTCTGTTATCGCACGAGTGAGTGTGTGTGGAGAAGCGTGCGTGTTTGACTGGATTAAAGCTTTATGCGGAATTGTTCCCTGCTGTTTAATTCTTGTTCCTCTTTAGAAAAAATAAAATCAGTTGATTTCATTTTTTTTCTCTTTTGGGGGGGCATGTGATGGTAATTGCTTCATAGCAAAGGAAGATAAAGGAAAGGAGAACGCATTTTCGAGAAGTTCGGCAGTAAGGAGGCTTTCGCGCCCATGTTGGAGGCGTCTGTTCTCGCGGCTGTTCTGGAATCGTCGGGCGTGTTGTGGAGTGCAATGCACTCCTAAGTGGCGGGAGAAGTGCCGCGATTTCTGATGCAATACCTCGTCTAGATTCATCTAAGAACTTCCGGAAACCTCGCGAGCCCGTGACGCTCGCCGTAGGCTCCGCCCCCAGAGTGCCGTATAAATACGATGAACGAACTTTGGAGAGAGAGATCGTAAAAGAGAGACTCCAGTTAGTCAGAGAGATATCCTCAGTAAGAGCCACAGATCAGATTATCAGTGAGAGATCAGCAGCAGCAGAGATCATCCGTGAGATACGAGAAAAAGGAACCAGCGAAGGATCAGAAGAGTTGTTCAAGAGTTGGTTGGATATTGGTCTAGTCGTCTTCAGGAGTGGACGAATTATCTCGTGTTATCTCGACGTCGAGCAGACTTCAGAGAAGAAAAGGTCCTGCTAGAGGTTTTGGGTAGTTCCTGCCTTTCAAGTAGACTAGTTTCTGCAATACGGAGTCAAGAGGACGTCTGCAATTGCCGCTCTACTTTTGGAGAAGCCATCGCTTTGAATTACCAAATTGACTAGCAAGTATTTGAATTGCCTCACTGTTCCCCCAGTTCATGCAGTGTAAGATTTTGTCTTTTTATGTAAATAGGAGATACCATTCTGCATTTACCTTTGTTAGTAAGCTTGTAAATAAACCTTTGCTGTGTTAGTGTTTCTTTCTATATTCGTATCCCCAGTTTCAATTGTTGGTGTTGAAATATTTTTTTTCATTATTATTTCATATCGAACCTGAAGCGGACCTCTCTCAGAGGCCAAAACATGTCCATCAAAACCCTGTTCAACCAAATGCTCTCTCTGCAACTGATTTGGGTACTGAATGTTTGGCTGCTGACCTTCAACATAAACTGAAGTTCCTTGATTATACGTAGTACTGGTATGCATGTTGTAAATGATTGGTCTACACCCTCTGTTCAGCAGGGAGTGTAGATTCTACCAACCTTGCAAAGTTTCCAGTTATCCCATGAGAGAGACCTTGATCACTTATCCCATGTGAGAGATCTTGGTCACTTTTTTTAAAAATACACATTGATGATCCCGAAAACGAATACCGCGTGCGTACTATAACAATGCTGGTACCAAGTGGCCGAGGCACGCCACCACGTATACATAGTAGATGTATGATGGGAGGGACGCTGGCCAATAGGAGAGAAGGATTTCATGGCCGCGACTAGCATCAGGAACCAATGGGAGAGCAGGAGGATGGTGGCGAGTCTACTAGTACTAAGATGGCGGCGCGCGGCGCGAGTTTCAAAATTGCTACCCGGGAGAATCTCAGACTTTCAGAAACCTTTCGTATCTTCAAAACTTTTCGTATGTAGAGCCGTTAAATTTTTCGTAATGGCTTTCGTTTCTCGAGTTTTTCGTAAGTTGAGCCTTTCGTATCTGGAGGTACCTATGTATATATATATATATATATACTTATATATATAATATATATAATATATATATCTATATATTATATATATATATATATATAATTAATATTAAAATATATATATATATTATATATATATACATACACAGTAGTATCTCGAGATACGAAAGGCTCTACTTACGAAAAACTCAAGATACGAAAGCCAATGCGAAAAATTTTACTGCTCTACATACAAAAAGTTTTCAAGATACGAAAAGTTGTTGCTGTAAAGTCCCGAGATTCGCCCGGACCACCGAGAACAATTTTAAAACTCCCGCTCCGCCAACTGAGTAAACTCGCCACCATCCTCCCGCTCTCCCATTGGTTCCTGATGCTAGTCACCCCATAAGGTCCTGCTCTCCTATTGGTCAGCATCTACCCCTTGTGCTTTAAGTATTCTATTGGTAAAAGGTTGCTGTAAATTGAAAAACTTATTCATGCAATACATTTAATAAAAAAAAAAACATTAGGTAAAGATAGAATAAAGAATAGAAATGAATGGTTATCATACTGTTTGGTAGTTTCAGTAGTTGAAGAGAGATAATGAAAATTTATGGCTTACTGTGTAAAAGTGATTGCTTGGCGATCGTTCGATACTAGTAAGTGCTGGATGTAAACAGACGTTTGGAAGCTTTTTTGTTTGTTTGTTTGTTTATTATAGTTAATGGTTACTTAATAATTATTTGAAATGAGTACATGCAATACATTTAATAAAAAAATTGTGAATTAGATATCATAAAATATAAAATAAATCAGTCTGCCAACAAATAGGTATTTTTTAGAATTCTTCTTCTGTTTTATTATTACGTTACGTATTACGTATGTTTCATTACAGCTGTCAGTAACTCGGTATCTCCATTAGGTAAAGATAGAATAAAGAATAGAAATGAATGGTTATTATACTGTTTGGTGGTTTCATTAGTTGAAGAGAGATATTAATGACAATTTATGGCTTACTGTGTGCTAGGAAAAATGATTGCTTGGCGCTCGTTCGATACTCGTAAGAATGTAAACAATCGATTGGAAGGTTTGTTTTTTGTTTGTTTGTGTATTATAGTTAATGATTAATTAATAATTATTTGAAATGAGTACATACTGATTATTTATACATTTTATTGGCATATTCTAAGCTTTTAGCTCTTAGGTTTAGATGTCAGAATCATAGACTAGGCTACAGTAGCAACCGCTAACATAGGCTAGGCTTATTGCTAAGGGACATATGCTAAAGTCCTAATATATGCAGTAAAAATGGGGTTGAACATTACATGCAGTTGAATATTACTCAAGTATGTACAGTATTTTGCCTTTTTGGAGACATATTTCTTCCGTCGTAACCCTAGAACATGTGTTTTAGGCCTGGAAATATAATTTACTGGGGTGTTTTTAGAAAGCTTGGAACGGATTAGCCATTTTACATGTAAAATGTATTCCAAGATACAAAAAACTCATAATTCGAAGGCCGTCTCGGAACGGATTAATTTCGTATCTCGAGGTACCACTGTATATATATATATATATATATATATATATATATATATATATATATATATATATATATATATATATATATATATATGATATATGTGTGTGTGTGTGTGTGTGTGTATATATATGTCTATATATATTATATGTACATATACATATGCATACATACACACACACACACACACACATATATATATATATATATTATATATATATATATATATATATATATCTATATATATATATATATATATAATTAATATATATATATATATATTATAATAATGTGTGTGTTGTGTGTGGTGTGTTGGGGGTGTGTGTGTGTATGTATGTATCTGTATGTATGTATGTATGTATGTATGTATGTATTGGTATGTAATGTAGGTATGTAATATATATATATAATATATATATATATATATTATATGTATATGTTGTATGTATGTATAGGTATGTATGTAGGTATTGTATATATTATATGATATATATATATATAATATATATATAATATATATATTTATTATATATTTATATATGAAACCTCCAACAGTCCCCAAGTTAAACATTTATGCCAAATTTCCCTTTTTACACGATGATTCTTTTAGAAAACGTTTTTTTTACAAATTATCAATAATCACTATGGTACGATCAATTTAAAATTAATTCCCAAAAATCCGTTAACAATTGTTTTTTTTTTTAACCATAAGGATCGATTAAGCCCTTTTATGTCCTCTAACGTGGTGTATAAGTATACTTGCCCTAAATGTAACTCTGGGACATATGTCGGATCCACGAGGAGGTTACTGAGGGTCAGAATCGACTTCCATCGGGGAATATAGCTTTCGTACTGGTTGTAGGCTCTCCAACCCAGAACATTTTAATATCAGAGCTCATTCCAAAATCTGTAAAACTTACATCGAAAGAAGTGATTTTAGTATAATAGGCCAAACAGCTAATCCTCACGAATTGCCTCTACTTGAGTCATTGTTTATTAAACAACTAGTCCCACAGTTAAATACCCAAACCTCCTTTACTCAACTTTACCTAAGTTAACTGTCTTTTGTAAGCATTTTGTCTTTTGTTCTCTCCTCATAAGGTTGGTCAGTGGCCTTTGGTTCTTTTGTGTGTGTGTGTGTTTTTTTCTGTTTTTTTTTTAGCTGTAATGTATTGAATTTTAATTTTCTTATGAAATTTTAATGTATTGAATTTTAATTTTCTTGTGAAATTTTAAGTTTTTACAGTAACTTTTTTAGTAATTTATTCATTATTCAACAGATCCCTGAAGATGTAATAAAGAAATTATTACAAAACGTCGGAAATAAAGCAATATGTTGGAATTAATTGGTTTCCCTGGTCCACCCTTGCACTGCTAATATATATAAATATATAGTATATATATATATATCTATATATATATATATATATATATATATATATATATAATATATATGTGTGTGTGTGTGTGTGTGTGTATGTACTTAATAGTATATATACAAAATTACACACACATACATGCATACATACAAATATATGCATACAGTCAATCCCCAGTACGGTATTCGCAGGGGGATATGTACCACAACCCCCTGCATATAGCTAAAATCTGCAAATACTTAGAACCCCTCTTAACATGCTTAGAACTGTCTATTTTTATAGTAAAAACACTAAAAACCTCTAAAAATGCTTATACTTGAGTATTTTAATAGTTTGATCACAAAAAGTGCATTCAGTCATGAAGATGCTATGAAAATACAGAAATTGGTGAATTTTTCTTATATTTCTCAGTGAAAAATACTGTGAATAGGCAAATTTTTTGCAAGTAATTATATATATCTATAATATATATATAGATATATATATATATATATATGCTATATATATATATATATCATATAATATAGTACATCTGTATGTATATATACATACACACATGTTTGTATATGTATGTAGATGTATTTATGTGTTTGTGTTTTAACTCTTCAGAAAATTTTATTTTCCATTTAACATGAATAATATTCAGTCATTTCCCCCACATTATTATAGTAGTTTATACTTTGTCTCTGCCTTCTTCCAGGTGGAGGACTGCTGAAGAACCCTTGCGTCTTCCCTTTCGTGTACAAAGGAAAAACGTACACCAACTGTACTCATAAAGATTCCATCGTGTCTTGGTGTGCTTATGAAGTGGATTCTTTGAAGCATCCTACCAAAGTCGGCTGTTGTTCAGGTAAGAGGGAAGAAAGAGAACTGGATGAACGGGAGAGTCCATAGAATTAGGCTACCTAGAAGAAAAAGGGATTTTCCCTGTGTCAGTTACTTTCTGTACTTTATTTCTTTGAGGAAATAGTAAGGTCAAAGGATGAACAGTTGTTTCGGGATGTTCCATTGTTGTCTTATTTATTTATTTCTTTATTAACTCCTTATTTATTTAGATTGTGAAATTTTTGAACTGGATTTGAATCATGTCTTTTACAATAATATAAACACAGGCATCTAAGACAGATTTTGGTAATAAATAACAACCATTTACATAGTAATGTGTGTTACTTTGCATGTCTGTTATTACTTCCACGTGTGTACATTTCTTTTCACAAAAATTATGGTCAATATTTTAGAAGCGGGTTTTAGCATAAAAAGCCCAAATTGCTTTGACCTCAGCAGAGTATCAAAATGACGTATCCAAATAAAGAACTTAGCGCAGTAATACGTAGATGGATGTACACTTATTTCATAAAAATCTTCTTGGTTATTAGTATGTGTAAAACCTTGAGATGGGACACTCTTCCTGACAACAATGGAGATTACACTATTCACAAGTTCTCAAGAGAGGCTGGAATGTAACTTGAACATTACATTAGTGTTGCTGATTTGATTGATATTTTTGTTTATGCATGTATGTTTATATATTTGACTTGCTTTATTATTTTGTTTATTATTTACGCTATATTTTTGTTTATTATTTACCCTAGATCTGAATTTCTTGCCTTCTCTCCTTTTACAAATGGCCATTCTATTCTGAAAGACAATAGATCACTACTATTTCTTGTAACACTACTGTTATTTTTTCAGTAACACTACTATTTCTTCTAGTACTGTTACTATTACAAGTACTACTACCTCTACTGTTCCTACTATGTAGTTATAATAGTAACTGAGTTAATGAATAACTATATTGATTGCTAAACTTCTGTTTATTCAGGATCAGGGGAACCGGCCAAGCTGAACTTGAAGCCTGGACATCATGGTATGTTTCTGCTTGCAAATGGAAATATCTCATTGCTTGAAATCTTTGTCAGATTTGGTGTTCTTAATCACTTTGGGAAATCTTACTTATATATACATATGTATCATGAAATAGAAAGTTCTAGAAACCGTAGTAATCATGAAATAGTAACAGGTCCAGAAACTGTAGTAATTTTTATTGTCTGATGCTTAATGTAAAACCCATTCTATATTGGATGCAGTTTTGGGTCCTGACACAGTCAACAATGTTCCTTTACTCATTTCTTTATTTTAAGGCTTAGCTTTTTAGAGCCAAGCTTATCCAAAAACTGTGAATAAATTGAGAAGTTAAGAAGTCATTTATATATGTGTGTGTGTCAATGAAACTGGTACAGAATGAGTATTTAAAAGTTCCTACTTGTTATGACAGGTTCCGATACGGTACATCAATTGACAGAAGACGGTGAAGAGTGCATTTTCCCTTTCTTGCACAATGCCAAGTGGCACTATACTTGCATCTGGACACCTGGAACCGAGAGGCCCTGGTGTGTCACCCTTGTTGACCCCTTTGGACGCACTGTATCATCTGGCTACTGCTTGAGTAAGGACTGAATTCTCATTGTAGGAAACTCTCCAATTCATTTTTCTTGGCCATCAAAACTCTTTTCATTCTTACCCATTTCCTGAGATTTTATTTATCTTTCATTTAGTTGCATGTTTGTTGATGATTTTTATTTTCTTTATGTAATTTCCGTTTGTAGTTTTAGCTTTTTCAATTTAGTACCATCGTATTTGTAAACCGCAGCTGAGGTCCTTGGATTAAGCGGGAAACATTAAGAACATCTTAGAAGTAAGATAATGGCATTTCATGAACTTGCTTTGAATACAGCGTCATTTCAAAAGAAAATTAGGATATCATTGATAATTATGTGAGTATTAACTAAATTTTAAATTATATTAGATATAAATGACAAAAATACAATTCTGAAGGCAGGTGGGAGAACAGAAACACAACCTTTTCCTGTATATTATAGGGATGTAATGTGTGGATTACCCACATTACATCACTGCAATACATGTAAAAAGCTCACAATTTGCAGTAAATGCGTTTGTGTATAAAAATCCGCTGGCTTCGTTCTCTCCCGTGTCCCAGATGGCAGGTAAAGATCACAGTAATGGGTGACCTACCTAACTGCTCACTTGTGGAATATATTGAAAATTAAATCATTGCAATTGAGTGTTGTAAAAAAATGCCATCACAGAACACATCAACATAAAGTCTATGATAGAAATTAAGGTGAACAGCCATACTAATAATTTGCAGGAAATTATATGAAGCATTCAGATAACATGATTGTGTCAACCAAAACTTGAATTACGGTATTAATAAGGGAGTTATTAGAGAACAGTTATTAGAGAACAGTTGCCTTCAAAAATATTTGGTTAACAAGCCATGCGTGCCTTTGGAATTCGCTGTGCAGATTAGCGGTTCTGGTACTGGGAGGCTTTTGAATCTGCACAGAAGACAGACTCAGTAGTGGAAAAACAGTGGGCACCCTCTTCAAGGGATCATGGCTAAAGAGTACCCCAAATTACTTTCCTAACCTCAGACTGTAGTTCTTGACACTCAGATAGATAGAATACTTTTGAAAATCACTAATTGACCATTCAGTTGCTGTGTTCTATCCAGTTTCCCAGAGATATGTGATATATTACATAAGTACATTTGCTGTCTGCAAAATCATAGGACTTCTGGGTGAGTCAGTCACCAAAATATGTTTCCTCATTGAGCAGATGTCCAATGCTGACACTCAAAATAAGCTGTCACTGCCATTTTTGCTGGTCTTAGATCAGTCTGAAATCATTGTTAGAACTTGTAACACTGAAGACCTTCCATGCTCGAAACACAAAGCAAAAAAGAAAAAAAAAAAGAAGAAGAAAGAATTCTGCTAAGAATCATCTACCAAACAAAAGTGATGGAGTTCCTGTCGCTACTGCAAATATGATATAAACAGAGCAGGAAAAGTAACTTTCCTGATGGTTAATGCCACCCTACAAAATAGTACCAAAACAGATGGAGATGCACTTGTGTGCACTAAACCTACCTACTATGACTGAGACCATGTTACTGTAGAGTCATCCTCATTTTACCTGAGGTTCCAAAGTAAAGCTGAGAGTCATAAATGGAGGATTGGCTCCCCATAGATACCAATGAGCCAACCCTTAAGGATAGTGCCACCATAAGGGCCCAGATTGTCTCTGGGGTGGCTGACCTCAACACAGTTCTCACATTTAACCTTGAATGCAAACCCCTTGCCAACCATAATCTCTTCTCCTGTTTATCCAAACAACAAATTCTGAGGAGTGGTCATATTCACATTATACATATTATATATCAAGTACATACTAATTGAAAGTAGTAGTCACAGACTATTTGGAAGGAGGTTTTTAAAATAGGAATGTGATTGAAGTAGTAATGAGAAGGAGAAAGAATCAGGTGTGAGGTATTTAGGTTCAAACTAGGAGGACTGTTTCTTTTCAGTTTTGAGAGCTCTCTCTTTTGTCAGATGGTTTCAACATAGAAAATTTAGAAAATTTCCCTGGTAAAGCCATGCGACTTCAACAAGGCGCTGAAAAGGGCTATATAGAATGAATTTTCTTGATTTATTGTACACATATGCTAGTTCTGGAATTTTTTTTAACAAATAAATAACTTTCAGCTTAGCCATCCCACTAAATTTCAATGAGGCATTTGTGTTGTCTAATAAAATTACTAGGTTTGAGTTAATACCAATATGCATAGGGAATCTTTAACAGTCAGAAAATCAACACGTTTTTGCTTAATCTTTCACCATGGATAACAGTGAAACCACACTAAACTAATATTTCAGAACCTAAAAATATATATTTGAAATATAATTTTAAGTCCCCAGTCAACAAAATTGAAGAGGATTGATTTTTGTTTTACCAAAATCTTGGACTAGCTCAGAGTCTAATATTCTGAGATCCCACTTAGGACACAAATTAACACACAAGCTCCTACCTAGCCACCATGTTTTAGTAGCATGCTAGCTTTGATATTTCATTTAGAATGATAAATTTCTTAAAATCTATTCTTATTTGCAAGTGGTTAGCTGTTGTTAACAGAATAATTAACACTGGCAAACTCTTACCCATAAAATGGTATATATACATCACCTCTTAATAAAATATCACTTTCCTATGGCTCACTAAACTAATATGTACCTGGAGGTAATAGTGTCTTTTTCGTTAAATCAGTAATTGAACCCATACATAGAATAACTCGCATTTAGAATTATATGTTTCTCTAAAATATACAAAACATGTCTTTCAGGTGGACCACAAAATCAGTTTGTTCCTGGTGGTAAGTACTCGTCTTTGTTCTAAAATTTTTTAGTTCTTTTTATAAATACTACAATTTGGAATAATGTATTTTTAAAAGTCTTTTTGGAAGTACTAAATTGTTTGCTTTGAAGTAGCGCAGGATATCCCAGGAGACAATAGTACGTATCTTTTTGGTTGACTCAAAAACTCAGATTATTTATTCCAAAAATTATCTCTCTCCAAACCGATGATTTGTTCCAAAAATATAAAATGTCTTATATACAAAACAGTCTTTCAGTGACCACAAAATCATTTGTTCCTGTGGTAAGTACTTCGTCTTTGTTCGGTAAAATGATAGTTCCTTTTTATGTTAAATACCTACAATTTGGAATATGTATTTTTAAAATTGTCATTTTTGGAAGTGAATATAAATTGTTTGCTTGAAGTAGCGCACAGTTATATCCCGAGACAATATACGTAGTCTTTTTAGTTGACTCAAAAACTCAGATTATTTATTCCAAAAATTATCTCTCTCCAAACCGATAGATTTGTTCCAAAAATTATATGTTTCTCTAAAATATACAAAACATGTCTTTCAGGTGGACCACAAAATCAGTTTGTTCCTGGTGGTAAGTACTTGTCTTTGATTGGTAAAATGATTATTAGTTCCTTTTTATGTTAAATACCTACAATTTGGAATTATGTATTTTTAAAATTGTCATTTTTGGAAGTGAATACTAAATTGTTTGCTTGAAGTAGCTCACAGGATTATATCCCAGGAGACAAGTAGTACGTAGTCTTTTTAGTTGACTCAAAAACTCAGATTATTTATTCCAAAAATTATCTCTCCAAACCGATTGATTTGTTCCAAAAATTATATCTCTCATAAATAAATAAATTGTTCTTTGTTGGTGGCTCAATATTTTTATAGGTGCCTGGAGGTAAGTAGATATTTTTTTAATTAAAAACTGAAAAGAAATACTAAATGATTTATTCTATAGAAATTATATCTTTGTCCTAATGAAAAATTTATTTTTAAAAATGTGCAGGTGTGTCAGATGATTTTTATAGGCCAGGAGGTAGGTAGTGTTGATTTTTTTTTATTAGATAATAGGCTGAAAAGTAATATAGAGTTATTTATTCCAAGAATTATATGTTTTCAAAAATAATCATGTTTTCTGCAAGTAGCTTACAGGATTATTACATGCCAGGAGGTAAGTTGTGTCTTTTTGTGAATCAGATATTACCCAAAAATTATATTGAATAATTAGCCACAAAATTATAAGCTTTCTGAAAACCAATTAATTTTTCCTTTAAGTGTCTCTCATGATCATCGGGGGCAAGGAGGTAAATGGTACTATATAAAATTTAACACCAGACATAAACACAGAACTTCAGTATATAGTAACTATACTCTGTAATGGATTTATCTATCCATATGCCTATTTACCTGTAAACTCCATGAATTCCTTGAATCCCCTAGGCATAGGAACTTATATTGGAACTTTCTTTGTACTTATTTGAGTAAGAGGAACTTAGAAGGACAAAAGTAAATTAAACACAGGTTTTACCAAAGACAGCAATCAACATTTGGGAGAAACTGCAAGCTAAGCTTCAGAAGATAAGTAGAAACTGAGCTGAGCTGAATGCAAGTCAGTTAAAACACCAATGAATTCACAGTCCTTAGCAGTTTAGTCATTTATTCATATTCATATAATTCTGGTTGGAAGGCCTTTTCTCATTTTATTTCCCTCCTTCATTTACCCTTTAGTGTGTGATTTGAAATTTATGTTAGTCAGAAACTATGCCTTATCTGCCTTGAAAAGTCAAATGAAGACTATTTTGAAAATTCAACATGGATATTGAAAACTAATGAAAAACTTGATCCTAGATCGAAACATTTGCTACTTTTGAAACCTTAAATATCTTTAAAAGGGATGAAAATATATTTGAAGCTACGAGATTCAGGTGAATGTAATACTAGACAAGTTTGTGGTCATTGTATGTTACGAAAGCTTTAGATGATCTTGGAAATTTCATTTGGATATAATTTTTCAAAAAGTGGGAAAAAAATGAAACCATTTGGGTAAGTGTCCTAGCACCAATAGTTTTCCCTCTGTCTCTGTATCTCTTTCGCTCTTACTGTCTTGCTGTTTCTATCATTTCAATCACTGTTCACATTACCATGTTAAACAGTCAGCTTTCATGTTTCCTGAGCAACTAATTTGTTGGGGTGACAGGACAGGAAAAATTTACGAGTACAGGCAGTCCACGGGTTACGACGGGTTCGGCTTACGATGTTCCGAGGTTA
Organism: Macrobrachium nipponense; assembly: GCF_015104395.2. Taxonomy (NCBI): domain Eukaryota; kingdom Metazoa; phylum Arthropoda; class Malacostraca; order Decapoda; family Palaemonidae; genus Macrobrachium; species Macrobrachium nipponense. The sequence continues at coordinate 61,667,476 of NC_087200.1, forward strand.
AGGCGCTTTTCAATTATATTCATCAGAAATTATTTCCAGGGTTACGACGCATGTTCCAGGGTTACAACGCCTATAACACTGATCTGGCAGAAGAAATATGACACCAAAAATGCTTGATTACCAAAAATGCAAAATAATCAATATTTGATGGGTTTTTTATGAAAAATGAAATAAGAATCCAGTTCACATAGTTTTCAATGCACCCAAAGCATTAAAAGTAAGGTTTTCTTAGGATTTTTGACAATGTTCCGGCTTACGATGATTTTCTGCTTACAACACGTCTCAAGAATGGAACCCCCGTTGTAACCCGGGGACTGCCTGTATAGACAACTAAATAAAATTAAATCAATCGTTCTCGGCGGGGTGCTGAGAAGCAAAAACCGCCATTAACAGAAACTCAGAAACTTATGGCACTTATGGTGCCGATAACCAGTTAATGGTGCCACTGTTAGGTATGTTATGGCGCCATAACTTGATACTGAAACTTGGCCCTTATGGCGCCATAAATTGCCGAGTGCTAAGCGCCACGATACCGGATTGCCATTAACCCTTAAATGCCGAAGCGGTAAAAAAAAATTGTCTCCCGTGTGCCGGAGGTGTTTCAGAGTTAGCACGGAAGCGGAAAAAATATTTTTTTCAAAAAATCACAGCGCGCTTAGTTTTCAAGATTAAGAGTTCATTTTTGGCTCCTTTTTTTGTCATTGGCTGAAGTTTAGTATGCAACCATCAGAAATGAAAAAAAATTATCATTATCATATATAAATAATGCGATATATGATAGCGCAAAAATGAAATTTCATATATAATTGTATTCAAATCGCGCTGTGCGCAAAACGGTTAAAGGTAACAAGTTACTTTTTTTCGTTGTAATGTACACTAAATTGCGATCATTTTGGTATGTAACACATTGTAAAACGATAAAATCAACACAGAGAAAATATTATCACAAAATAATGCATAAATTCGTAACGCTCGGACGTAAACAAATATTTTTTTCAAAAATTCACCATAAATCTAAATATTGTTCTAGAGACTTCCAATTTCTTTCAAAATGAAGACAAATGATTGAATATTACTATACTGTAAGAGTATTAGCTTACAATTGCAGTTTTCGACCATATCTGACGAGTTAAAGTTGACCAAATGTCGAATTTTTTTATATATATATTTTTTGTATGCAATTATTTCGGAAATAAGAAAAGCTACAACCTTCAAATATTTTTCGTTTTATTCTACATGAAATTGCGCACATTTTCATATATAAAACTCTATGAAATGCCTAATATGAAACGGAGCAAATATTCCGAGAATGGGACGTACGCATTTCGGAGATTTGTGGCGGAGAATCCGCGCGCGGAGGGAAGGAAAGATTTTTTTAAAAATTCACCATAAATCTAAATATTTTGCTAGCGACTTCGAATTTGTTTCAAGATGAAGATAAATGACTGAATATTACTAGACTGTAAGAGTTTTAGCTTACAATTGCGTTTTTCGACCATTTCGGTAGAGTCAAAGTTGACCGAACGTGGTTTTTTTTATATTTATCATGATTTATATGCAAATATTTGAAAAATGAGAAAAGCTACAACCATTAAATACTTTTTGTTGTATTTTACATGAAATTGTGCACATTTTCATATATAAAACTTTATGTAACGGCTAATTTAAAATGGTGCAAACATTACCACAATCGCACGTATGATTTTTTCGGAAGAGTTACCGCGCGGACGTAAAGAAAATGTTATTTTTTTTCATAAATTCACAATAAATCGAAATATTGTGCTAGAGACTTCCAATTTGTTGCAAAATGAAGGTAAATGCTTGAATATTACTAGAATATAAGCGTTTTAGCTTACAATTACGTTTTTCGACCATTTATGTAGAGTCAAAGTTGACCGAAGGTTGAAATTTTGGCAATTATCGTTATTTATATGAAAATATCTCAAAACTGATAAAAGCTACAACCATGGGTTGTTTTTAGTTGTATTGTGCATGAAATTGCGCACATTTCCATATATAAAACCTTATATAACGGCTAATTTTAAAATGGTGCAAACATTACCACAATCGCATGTATGATTTTTTTCGGAAGAGTTACCGCGCGGACGTAAGGAAAAAGTTTTTTCATAAATTCACCATAAATCGAAATATTGTGCTAGAGACTTCCAATTAGTTGCAAAATTAAGGTAAATGATTGAATATTACTAAAATATAAGAGTTTTAGCTTAAAATTGCGTTTTTCGACCATTTCGGTAGAGTCAAAGTTGACCGAAGGTTGAAATTTTGGCAATTATCGTTATTTATATGAAAATATCTCAAAACTGATAAAAGCTACAGTCATGAATATTTTATTGGTGTATTCTACATAAAAATGCGCACATTTTCATATATAATACTCCATGTAACGGCTAATTTACAATGGTACAAAAATTATGTTAAAGTGACGAAATAATTTCCGAGATGTGTCACAGATACTTTTTAGTGCGGCAAGAAAGAAATTCGCGCTTGCGCGCCTGCATAACGATTGTAAACAAAACAACACCTTGATCCGTGAACTCCCAGCATCCCCCAAGGCGCGTGATTCAAAAGTTTTAGGCTGGTAGGCCTATAAGTATTTTTCCGCAAATTTAAAAAAAAACTTTTGTAAGTTGACGTAAAATACGTCCAGTCGGCACGCGAGGGACAAAAAATGTCGACGTAAAATACGTCCAGTCGGCAGTAAAAGGTTAACTGAGACCGCCGGTAACTGGAGACTGCCTGTTCTCGCAAAACAAAAGAACGTCATATCTAAAAAATGAGACTAGAATGTGTTAACTGTATGCCAGTGTTCACATGCTGTTGCAAGTATGATATAGATTACATACATTCTTAAATAAATTCTAATGTAAGTACTTATTTTTTGATAAGTTAGATATTAAGAGAAACATGAAATACAATTGGGGACTACCGTTTTAGATTTCAGTTGACTAATAAAACCATTGCCTATGTTCAGTGATGGCAGTGTTGTCACCCTCATCGTTTGAAAAATTCTATGAAATGTCTCATTTTGAAACAGTTTAAGAATTGTCCATAATGGGAAAAAAATATAAGATCCTTTTCCTATGTAGATCACTGGTTTTTTCTAGTCTGGGGTCTAGGCATTACCCATAAAGGTCAAAGTAATTTGAATCTTACATGTTTCTAAAAATTAATATCCTCTTAGTTGGAGGTGGCTCAGCAGATCATCCTAAGCTGGGTGATAGGTATAGGTTTTTTGAGGTATGTAAATGAAAACTGACAGAATTATTTTCACTTAAAAATGATGGTTATCACAGCTAGATAATAATGTGTCTTTGTTTTTCGTTAAAAGATGAATATACTATTGTCATGAAATGAGCTATTCTGAATAATATATAATCATACTATACAATGAATTGGATATTCCTTGCAGATGACACTTCACCTGGTGAAGCTGGTGGTGGTAAGTAGTGTTCCTTTTCTTTAAGTAAAACTGAAAGTTAATAATGAATATTTAACCCCTGAAAATTGTTTATCAGTGCTAGATAAAATATTACTTGAAGGTGACTCACCAGAGGTATTTTGTTTCTAAAATGAAATTTAAAATTTATATAAGATGATTTACTCTAACAATTTAAATTAAAAAATGAGATACATCATTGCTTACAAATGTAGCTCAGTACTGCATAAACTGTCTCATTTGCCTTGTCCTAACCCTAAGGCCAGAAACACTCTACAAGTTTGCTTGGCACTTTTTAAAGTCCCAGTGTCCCACATAAGAAAAAAGTAGTTTGTTCATATATGAAACAAACCCTCGGTCTTAACATTAGGATAAATAATCTAGCGCCGGTAAAGTTAAAAAATTTTGTACGCAAGGGACTATTGGCATCTGTGCTTGGTCACAGTCATGTGGAGCCACCCACATACCCCTCCTTAACCGTGACCATGTTAGTTATTTTCTTACCACCTTTAAGAGAGGATGTGCATTGATTCCATCTGTTTAAAACCGGTTTAGTTTGTTCCTTGTTTTGTTTTGAATTTGTTTGTGTGTAGGATTTCCGGGCGATTTTACAAACATGGAGCCTTCTCATGGTTCAATAAGATTTCACTGGATCTGTCAAGAAGCAGATAAACGCCTGGATATCTTTGCGTTTTTAACATCGAGTACACAGAGTTTCATCCAACATGTAGTAGGTCATAGGTGCAGAAAATCATAAATTTGGAAAGTTAATTGTATTTTTCCTAACTATACAAACCTAGGTCTTTTACCATAGGAATTACTTAAGGTGAAGCCTGGACACGGCTGCTGAACTTTTAAACAAGGCAGTGTGGTAGTTAACTACTGTCCTGGTGGCGAGCTGACACTTTGCTTTCAGCCCAGGTAACAGATTGAGGGGTGTTATGAGGTGGGCAGTATGTGTAAAGGACCTAGGTTTGTATAGTTAGGAAAAATACAATTTACTTTTAAAAACTGTGATTTGTTCCTGCATGGTATACAAACCGTCGATCCTTTACAATAGGAAGACTCACTAATTGGTGGGAGGAATCTGAGTGAGCTTCTGAACCGACTGGAGTTCAGGCTACCTGGGCTCCTCTCCCGGTCTTTAGAGTAAGGGAGAGGGACCGCCACTGACCTCTGATTGGAGTTAGGGAACTGCGAGATCAGAGGCAGGTTTCTGGGCTTTTCCTTAAGGAGCGAAACGTAATTCGTGCTTAGGGGAAAGCGAAGAACCATATGTCGGATACAATAAGGAAAAAACAAAGCAATGGGTTTGTCCTATGTCTGTGAGCCCCTATTTCCCGCCTTGCAAGGGAAACGAGAAGGAATGTGCTTCTATTGCTAAGGAAGGAATAGAAAGGGTACTTCAAGGAGTGTCTTAACTGTATCCATGCTCGGTCCAGCATGTAACGGTCCACATACTCTCTGCCCGAAGGGAAAGAGTAGCATGAAAGGAAAGTAGAGCCAATCACTCTGCAATCATATCCGATCATACCATACAACGAGACTAGATGCTAACCTTCCTGTTAGAGGAGCTGGGTAAGCTACACAACTTGTTGAGCAGCCACCACTGGTCCCAAGGAGAAGGTGTCCAAGGACTTGTGGGCAACATCTAAAGGTAATGAGAGGTGAAGGTAGTCTGACGTGCCCAGACCTCTGCCTTCAAAACCTGTTGAACTGACAGGTTCTAATGAAACGCGAGGGAAGCAGCAATATCCCTTACCTTGTGAGCTCTTGGACGAAGGACACCAGTGTCGTCACTTGCAGCAGAATACGCCTTCCTGATCATCTCATGAAGCCAGAAAGAGATAGTGCTCTTGGACACCTCTTTCTTGGGACCCCCAGTGCTAACGAAGAGTCGTCGACACTCAGGCTGAAGATGTCAATCCTCCTCAGGTAACGCTGTAGTCCTCTAACTGGACAGAGAAGCATCTCGTCTGGGTCATCACCAACAAAGTCACTGAGGGAAGGGATGGAGAAGGACTTGAATCAGGTCTCAGGGACCACAGGATTCTGTCTTTGCTATGAATTCTAGAACAAATTCTAGCGTCACTGATCCCCACCCTCTCGTGTGCTTTACATCGAAGGAAACTCCGTGGAGCTCGCCTACTCTCTTCGCCAATGCCAGGGCAAGAAAAAAGAGGGTCTTGAGGGTCAGATCCCTGTCTGACGACTCTCAGAGTGGCTCGTATGGGGCACGAGTCAGGCTCTGCAGTATGAGAGTCACATCCACGCAGGAGGCCTGAGATCCCTAGGCGGGCAAGACCTCTTGAAGCTCCTCATAAGGAGAGAAATCTCAAAAAAAGATATATCTTTCAATTTCAGCTTCAGGACCAAGGCTTAAGCAGCCATATAGCCTTTTATTGCTGAAATGGAGAGGAGCTTCTCTCAATGAAGGTAGACTAGAAAGTCCGCGACTTGCTGAGTAGTGGCTCTGATCAGAGAGATACCTTGTCTACGACACCAACCACAGAAGACAGTCCACTTCCCCTGGTAAACAGCCGCAGAGGACTTCCTGAGGTATCCAGCTATCTTTGTCGCTGCTCAGTGCGAAAAGCCTCTCGCTCGCAGGAGATGGTGGATAATCTCTAAGCGTGAAGACACAGGGACTCCACTGCTTGATGGTACCGTTCTACGTGTGGCTGAGACAGTAGGTTGTGCCACAGGGGAATCTCCCTCGGGGCATCGGCGAGAAGAGCCAGAAGGTCAGGATACCAAATGGTTTGAGGCCATTTGGGCGCCACCAGAATCTTTCTCAGATTCTGAGTGATCTGCACCCTGTTGAGCACGGTGTGGATCAGACAGAACGGGGGAAAGGCGTACGCTTCCAGGTTGTCCTAAGGATGTTGGAACAAGTCTTCTGCTACTGCCCACGGGTCCGGCACAATCGAGCAAAAGATCTCCACCTTCCTGTTGTACTGGATGGCGAACAAATCTATGAAGAGCCTTTCCGCTACATCCTGGTGTAGGGACCACTCGGTTCCTACCACCTGATTCTGGCGGCTGAGCTTGTCTGCTACTACATTCCTCTTGCCTGGAATGTACCTGGCTGACCGAGCCAAGGCCGACTCTTGCACCTGCATTGTCAACTTGTGGAGTTTGAGGGAGGCAAGTCCCCTTGCTAGCTGATATATGACACTACTGTGGTGTTGTCGCTCATCAACACCACAAAGTGTCCCATCACTCATTCCCGAAACTCTTGGAGAACCAGGAAGGCTGCCTTGAGTTCGAGAACATTGATGTGAAGGTGCTTGTCGTGATTGTTCCACACACCTGCAGTCAGAAACTTCTCCAGGTGTGCGCCCCACCCTTCGTTTGAAGCATCTGACAATAGGAGCATGTCCGGTGGGGGAGTGGTGAGGTCCACTCCTACCTTGAGGTCCTTGTCATCCAGCCTAAAATCCAGGTCCTCCCTTACCTACTGTGAGAGAGGAACAAGGAGAGACTAAGGTTCTCGTTACTGGGACCAAAAGTCCCTGAGTTTTCACCGAAGAGACCGTAGGTGCAGCAGTCCTTGAGGGGCCAGCTTTTCCAAGGATGACAGGTGACCGATTATGACTTGCCAAAGCCAGGCAGGTTGCTCCTATCTTGACCGGAACCGCCGTGCTACACCTCTGAACTTGCTGACACGAGAGTCTGAGGGGAAGACTCTTGTTGCTACAGTGTCTGTCAGCATGCCCAGATACAACGTCCTCTGCTTGGGTTCAAGATCTGACTTCTCCAGGTTTATCAGGATCCCGAGATTTCGACAAAACTCGAGGAGTTGATCCCTGTCCTGCAGCAACTGTGAGAGAGAGCTCACCAGGACCAGCCAATCGTCGAGATACTTCAAGAGACATATCCTGTTCGAATGTGCCCAAGCTGAAACCAAGGTGAACCCTCGTGAACACCTGGGAGTGGTTGACAGTCTGAAGTATAGAGCCTTGAACTGGTAGATCATCTCCTTGAGGACGAAGCGAAGATACTTGCGGGAAGATCTGTGGATGGGTATTTGTAAATAATCATCCTTCAGATCCACTGTAAGCATGAAGTCGTTCTCCCTGATGGAAGCCAGCACTGAACGCGCTGTTTCCATCTTGAACCGAGTCAGGTGAACGCATTGGTTCAGGGGAGAGATGTCTACGACTGGTCTCCATCCTCCCAAAGCCTTCTCTGCGCTCTTCTGCAACATTGCTTGCACTTCCTACAGCAATGCGTGATGTCTCTTGGATCCCATTACGTAGGATCGAAGCCAGATCGAATGGTTGGTGAAGGGTGGTGGAGACTCTTAAGCAGAGTAGATAGCCCTCCTGAAGGACATTCACTACCAGGTCTCCGTTCTGTAGCGCTGCCAATTTGTCCAATGGCTCAATAGGCACCCCCCCCCCACAAGTGGCAGCAGCTGGAGGGGAACGCCAGCCCTAGTGTTTCCCTTTGGATTTCTTCCCTTTCCTTCCTCGTCTTGACTGGAAATCATTCTGAAAAGGATGGAAGTCTTGGACTTGGGGGCGGAAGAAGAAGGCTGGGTTGTTCCTCTGGCTCCCTTTGAAGCAGAAGCCTTCTTAGGAGCCGAGGAAGTGCTAGCCCGACTCACAGGTCTGGCCGCAACAGGATGCGAAGGCACAGAAGCTTTCGCTACTGCCTGGTGGACAAGCTGGTCCTTATCCTCATCCCAACACTTGTCCACCATTACATCCACCTGCTCTCTATTACAGAGAGAGGCATAATCCAGCAACGGTCCGTTATGCAAGGCCAAGACCAACTCAGAGCCGAGAGGCCTCGATACTTGGGAGAGGGCGGCGTCGCACCTCTTGAGCACCAGGTTTGCCAGTAAGGTTGGCAGTCTGGTGGGCCAGGTAGGTAATCGCCCTACCCCCCCAAGACTGGCACAGTCTCCCAAAAGCTGAGTCTTCCCCCAGGGTGATGGCCCCGGAAGAAGCAGCGACTTTGGACACTGTGAAAGACCACAGGTCCCACCAAGAGACTGCTTGGAGAGCCGCCATGGCGGTGGCTTCCAATGTTGCTGCCTCCTGCTGCGAGAGAGAGACATTCTCTGCAGTCAGGTGTTGCAGTGTCAGACCCAGACTGAGGCGAACCAGGTCCAGGTCAGCCTGCTTGGTTGGTAGAGGCCTATCTGATGGTGTGTAGAAGCGCCTCTGGTGATGTAGAGGAGGAGGAAGCAGCCGGTCTGAACAGCTGGATCTAAGGGAAGTCTCCTATCTGGAAACAAGATCATTCACTTGACCCAGCACGCCATTAACCAACGTCGACCAAGGAAGTCCCATTGAAGCTTTAGGTTCCTTCTTAGGACCCCAAAAGGATCCGAGGCGAGAGGGACAATCTCCTGAAGAGGATGTCGTGGCTGCTTCCCCGAGATCGTTGTGCTGACGGATCAGTGCAACAATCTCTGCATTTTGGGGGTGTCCAAATCCCTTGGTAAAGGCCCATGTTCTTCCAGGGATCGGTCTTCCCAATCTGCTTCTCTGTCAGGAGGAACTCAGCCAGACCCCATCGATCCATAATCGACAATTTTGGCATACGATCGTTGGGGTCCTAGGACTCCAAGGAGGTAGGCCGCCATCGCTGAATCCTGTGGAGAAGTTTCCACAGCATTTCTACCATTCACCTAACTCCTCCTGGTGTATCCTGAGGAAGTAGAGGGAATAGGAGAGATGGATCGGACGCCATCACTCCTAGCTGTGGTACTGCCAGGTTGGGTGAGCCACGCCCCTGTACCAACCCATGTTGGTGACAAGGGCAGGTGTCTAGTAGACTGTGATCATACCAACGATACAAACTCCCAAGGAGACTGCGACTGTTCTCATCGCTCTGCAGCAGTGCTGGTAGCAGCGCTAGTAGCAGGACTGGCAGCATCGCTGGTGGGAACCATGGTCTTCTTGCAAGCAGCACTGCTGCTTGCAGAGACCCGGTCCCTTACCTGCCAAGAATGTGCATCCCCCTCACGACATGTTCCAGTGCTCTTCGGGGCTGAAGCCCCTGATGAAGAGGACTGAACAGGGGGCCTCTTCTTCATCTCCTCTGTTGCTCCTTCTGATGGGTGAGGTGCAATGGTCTTGGTTCCTGATGAAGAACCAGCCTTGGTCTTTGTAGGAGGGTTTGAGCCACGGCTCGATCCCTTCTCTTGTTTCGTGCCACTGCCAGTGGATTTGCTGCCCCCTTTGGAAGGCAGCACACTCGGAGGCACTCGTGAAGGAGACCCCAACACAGCTCTGGTTCCTCTGGCAGTGCCATCAAAACCTGGAGCTGGAGTACGAGCCGTAGTCTGTTCTCCAGAGGCTGCCGAGGCTCTGGCCTCTGAAGAGGAAGAGGAGGCAGACAAAGACGTATCCGAAGAAGCCGACAACACCCTCCTAGCTCTCTTCCTCCTCGACTTCTTTGACACCTGCAGAAATGATACAAGGGCATTCCAAGGAACATCGGAGGCAGCAGGCTCGCGTATGGGGGCTGTGGTCTCACTGGGGCCAGATCTGGGACTGGGCTCAGGAGCAGGAACAGCAGCCAGTCCGGGAACTACTAGAGTGGGAGCCCAGAGCATTTATTCATGCAAAAGACAGCAAAAGGTTCACATTATTAATATCATGCCTGACCTTCATATGATGGATTTCTGTATCGCTGCCATAGTAGGGGGGTGAAAAATTAAATTTATTCATGTGAAGTTTGGCAAGGCTAAAAGTTGTTTAGAATGGTGCACAGGAGTCAGGACTGACTACTGAATGGGGAATGACAGTAACTTTGGGTGGGCCATTGTCCCCGACAGCAAGCCCCATCCCTGAAGAAAAAATGACATTTATTCATGTGAAAAGTGGCAAGGCTGGAAATGGTCTCGATTAATCCTTTGGAGTCTCCTACACACTAAATGGACAATGACAGCCCCGACAGCAACCCTACCTCAAACCCGGGTCATAAATTTTATATTTATTCATATGAAAATAAGCAAGGCTAGAAATTGTCTTGATCTGTCCCTAGGAGTCTCCTACACACTAAATTCATTAAGTGAAAATTATTTATGATATAAAAACACCTACTATACAGATATGAAAACAATTTGAATCTATGAGAAATTTTATTGAAAAAAAAAGATGAGCATTGCATTCCTAACTGAAATACTCCAATTGTAGCTAACTTCTCTGGATATCTTTTCGTAGCAGCGTTAATATATTATGATATTGATGAAAATTAACAAAATGAACAGTTGATCATACTCTGATACAAAAAGCAGAATTCTTTACTAATTTGAAAAAGAAAGAAACTTACAAAAAATACAATAATGAATAGATGTGAATATTTATTACATTATCCCCACACAAAATTAACTAGTAACATTATCAGAAACTCAAGGCTTATCACATATTCAATCTTAATTTTGTGTGTCTCAAGCATTTCAGGAAGATGTATTATGCCTAAATTTTTTGCAGCTGATAAAAAACCTGCATATTTTCTCCTTGTGTACTCTGCTATTATAAAAATTTTGAAATGAAAGATAGTGTTAATGATTCAAACATGATCCTCTTATGGTACAGAGGTATGGTACTTTAATATTATTATATAAATTGAGGTTATTAGCTGTTATGACTTTGAATTTGATCTCAGCTGAAAATAATTTAGGTGTAGTAGAAAGGGGAATATCACATTAATTGTCTTTTCCCTTGATATCATCACTATCCTCACTCCATACACTGTCTGAATCATCCTCTTCCTCAGCCATCACTTGGACATCCTCTCTATTGTCAGCTTTAGTTATAGAGCTGGGGACAGGATTTCCAGTGAACCAAACAGGGTGGAGACCATCCCCAGTTTTCATTCAGCCATAGTTGATTGGATACTCCACACCAGTAGGATTAACTTCATCAGCTTGTTTCCACATTTTAGCTTAGCCACAAAATTTGTCCTCTTGATATGATGATTGAGTGTTTCATAGCATGGAGGAAAGGAGGCACAGGTAATCATCTTCATCCTCACCAGTGTCTGTTTGCTTACCCCTGCACAAGTGCACATACGCATGAAGGCCTTATACCTTGCTTCATGGATGTCTGATGTGTATTGCTTCCATTCGCTGGAATGGATTTACAAAGATAAAGATAAAGATAAAACTAAAGTAGTAGAAGGAGTCAGAGATGTGTTTGCTAGAATTCTAGCGCTGGAAAGTAAAATAAACGTCACATGTGACCTCCAGTACATTTTAACTTTCCCAATTACGGATGTACCATTCTCCCGAGAATAGTACATCTGTAATTGGGAAAGTTAAAATGTACTGAAGGTCAAGGTCGCATGTGACATTTATTTTACTTTCCAGAGCTAGAATTCTTGTAAACACATCTCTGACTCCTCCTACTACTTTAGCTTTATCTTCATCTTTGCAAGAACATTGAGGTTTGGTGTTTTCTGTGGGAAAGTTTAACACCTTTGTTTGTGTTACAGTTTTCAGGGATCTTGAACTGTCCGTTTCACACTCAGTCTCAAATTTCAATCGAAGTTTTACTCCACACTTCAATGTACTTAAAAGGTAAACTTTTGTTTCTTCCTTTGCTTCTGTACCTGTTGCTGCATCGACTAGTACATGTGGTGAATGAGTATCAAATGGGTTACAGGTATCATTAATAACTCTGACAAGGTTTTGAATATCATTGTTGTTACGCCTCACTCTCCATAGCTGTAACTGACTGGCTGGCTGTTCCCCTGATGAAGGCTTACAAGTTGCTGTAATTTTTATAAGGCCATACCACGCTGAGTCAAGGTATTCTCAGAGTTTCTGAAAGCAGTTATTGCTCTCATAGGCAATGCAGCATCCCTGTTAACAGTCTGCTCTAAAGTTAGATCAACTGCATATCTTGAGTATGATTTACTGGTGTGTCGGATAGAGAAGACCCCTGCCTTTAGAATGTCAAAAGCTTAAGGGTCCATCTGTCGAAGTTTTGAAAGGAAACGAGATTCCCATCTTGCATAATTTGGCCAATTTAGAGCAAAGAAGATATCAATAACATAGGGAAGGATTTGAATGTACTTCATTGCAGTGTTAGTGCGCACTGCTCTCTGCAGTTCCCAGTGTACTCTGTTGATTAGGTATGCATATATCGCTCAGTATGCAGCTGTGCTACCATGTTGACCATCCATGACACTTTGCAAAAATTCCTCATACTTCATCGGCAAGTCTTTGAAGAGAGCAGTTTCAACAACTTTTTCCATTTCTTGTACATCATCAGAGGAATGGAACAATGTTTCTTGCAAGGATAGTGGTTCTTCTTCTGTCAAATTTTTCTTGAAATTTGCCAGCAAGGCTCATTCCATCACTGCTGCTATGATCTGATGGATCCTGGTACACTGGTTGTAGAACCTACCTTTCAAGAAGCCTGTAAGAGATAGATCCAGTGGCCAGGATTCCAGCGTCAGTTAATAAGTATTCAATTCCAGAGTCTGCAATAAATGTTCCAATGGCTGCTTAGAAAGCGATCTCTAAATGGAAATTCCCCAGTAGTATTATTAGGTTGTCAAGTAATGGACGTTGTAAAGCTTGAGTGGAAAATGCTTTCAAAGCAACAGCCAAATCAAAAGAAACTATGACATGGTCTTGGTTCATTTCCTTCACAACTTTAACTGCTCTAACCATGGTTTCTTGTACAACATCATTTCTTGTTGGTGGTTGTGTGATGGGGCCCATGTATACAACAGTTTTACGGAGGTTGTCAGTAATACATTTAACAAAGAATCCATTGAACAGAGGCAATTTCCGATCTTGAGAAAATTTTCTGAACTGATACTGCATTTGGTTATTCAAGCTAATACAGCAAAAGAGGCGGTAGAATTAAATCTGCAGTAGAATTACTATATGGTTCTTTGTAATTAAGAAAAAGTAAGTGTCAGGGCTAGCTGGAATTCTTTATATTAATAGATTGACAAAGACGTGAGAACCAAAACTATGTAAATGTACAGCCACACATGGATCTCTTAATACACAAATTTGAAACATTTCTAGACTTTCAACCTTTCATGCACAGAAGGTGTACAAAGGAGTATGATGGCATAAATTAATTCCATTTTCAACCTTGCCAGTTTTCATATTAATGACTTTTTGACATGGAGTTAAAAGAACATTGCTATCATTGTGTATTTGAGACAATTTTTAGCCTTGCCTGTTTTCATATGAATAAATATAGAATTATGACCCGGGTTTGAAGTAGGGTTGCTGTCGGGGTCAAAGCCCCACCCAAATGGCTGTCATTGTCCATTTAATTTGTAGGAGACTCCAAAGGACTAATTGAGACCATTTCCAGCCTTGCCACTTTTCACATGAATAAATGTAATTTTTTCCACCTAAAGTTACTGTCATTCTTCATTCAGCAGTCAGGAGACTCCTGTGCACCATTCTAAATAACTTTTAGCCTTGCTAAAGTTCATATGAATAAATGTCAAAGTTCACATGAATAAATGTAATTCTTCACCCCCATAATATGAGGTATTTGGGGTTCATAGCCCCGGCTCTGCCCTGGCAGCAATACAGAAATCCATTATAAGAGAGTCAAGCTTGATATTAATAATGTTGAACCTTTTGCCATCTTTCGCATTAATAAATGCTCTGGGCCCCTGGTCTAACAGCAGGGCCGGCAGGCACGGAGGGGGCAAGGAAGCGGTCTGGAGTAAACTGTGCAGTAGCAGATCCCATCCTTGGTAAGTCAGGGAAGGCAGAAACCCAGGTGGCGGCATTGGGAAGGCAAAGGAAGGCAGCTGATGCCCGCCGCCCGTGGAAGCAGAGACATTCGTGGGATGGTGAGACCAGACCAGGTGCAGAGGAGCCAAGTAGCCAGGCTGGGTCATGGTAGAGGCAGTAGGGATAGAGACCGAGTGGGTGGCAGCGCTGGTTGGGGTACGGTTCAGGTGAGTGAGCAGCGCTGGCACCGAAGGGGACCCTGCGAGGCCCAGGGAAGCCCAAGCCTGGTCTAACCCGGGCACAACACCTGCAGGGGGAACAGTCGGGTTAGTTGGAGGGGTCCATCCTTGATCTGAAGGAAGACCTTTGGGGCAAGGAGAGATCCCAGTAAAGGCATTGCTCGGGGCCGCCGCTAAAGCTCCTTCCTCCCCTTTCCCCTCTGACTCGTCGGAAAGGTAAGAGGAGAGAGAAGCTTCCCCTGGAGGGGTAGCAGCGAACGCAGGTCGATTACAGGGGGACAAGAACGAGGCCGAAGGGTCCAGTACAGAAGTAGAAGGGGGCGAAACGCTCTCTGCCATGGCTTTTGGTCTCCTAACGTAACGCCTCCTGCCTGAGAACTTCTCCCATTGAGCGGCAGACCATGAATAACACTCCATACACGTTATTTCTCCATCACAATCAACTTCTCGGCACGAAGCACAAACCTTATGAGGATCTACTTCGGCCGAGGAAGGAATTCTGTCTGCATTGTCATTTTGTTCTTTGTTCCAGATACGGAGGCAGAGTTGATGGGGTTGTGCAGTCAGCGTTAGGCCTATCAGGAGTACCAATCCCAGATGGGCAGTTGGTTTGCTATATGAAGGATGGTCGAATACTTCAACATCTGTAGAGATGCAGATATTACAGCGCCTCAACATTTTGAGTTAAGGTTGCTCTGCTTACAGGAATAACAACAGCAGCCTTGTGCTTCCTGTCAAGTGCTGACGTCACATTAAGGATGCTCTGTGACGTCCTAAACGTGGTGCCTGCCATGATGTCACAGCCTTGGCCTGCATCGAGACTTGCTTCCACTCTTTCTTCTCAATGTTTGAGAGTACTGGACAACTACTGTATGCTTTCAGGTTTGGTGACGCATGTTTTTGGGAGAAATTGCAAGCTTTAGGAGAAATAACAAACATGCAAGTGGGAAAGGCAGAAGTTTTTCCTTCTTCTTGTTCTTCTAAAGCTTATGCATCAACACAAACTTCAGTGACGATGCCAGTGCATTCTCCAATCAGTCGTTGGAGAATAAGGGACTTCTTGGCAGATCCTCATGTCAAGAGGAGGAGAATAATTCCTTCTCCATTTTCGAGTCAGGACTGTCACATCCCTATTATAAGAAAGCACAAGAAGTAGTTGTAAATGTCGAACAAGTGACATGAAATCTTTGTCTAGTGCGGCTGTGAAAGAGTCGGAGAATGTTTGAATCAAATCATGGACTTTGTAACTGATCCTCATACTATGAGGAGAAGAATAATTTCTTCTTCATCTTTGAGCAAGGACTGTCACATCCTTGTATAATGTAACAATGCCACAGCATTTTGGGTCTCTTTGTCGTGGCCACAAGAGTACCATCAACAACCTTGAACTTTCCATCATGTGTGATGACGTCATAGCCAAAACTGCTATCAAAATGGTGGCAGTCATGACTCCACGACAGTCTACTGCTTTCAGCCTCTCGTCTTCAGTGACGACTAATGTAACTACCCTTTCATATTCAGGAGCATGCACTTATGGACAAATTGAAAGTTTTAGAAAGGAAATTGAAAAGACACACAAGACGGAAGGGTGTGAATCATCGTCGTCTTCGTGATCTTGTTTTGTCTTATAGGCTAAGCCTGTGCATGTTCCAGTTAAATGTTGGAATGAGGGCCTTCATAAGAGATCCCTGTACCAAGTGGCGAAGAATTATTTCTTCTTCGTCTTTGAGCTAGGGACTGTCACATCCCTCCAAAGAAGAAAGGTCAAGCAGTAGTTATGAGCTCAGTCTAGATGGTTGATTTCTAGGTTTTCAATGGCCTAGTGGTAGTGTAAGGAAGACATTCAGGCGAATGTTTGCCCTTCCATTGTAAAAATCTGTATATCCATATGTCTTCTCTTTTCTTCCAGGAACTAAAATGTAGAGCATTTTATGCCCTTTCTTTTGATGTATATATGTCAGGAATCAGTTCCCTCCATGTAATATTACTCATGTATTTTCGTCTGTGAAGAAACACATTCACAAAGGGGGGCCCTGCCCCTTTTTGATTATGTTTGTTTGTGCGTGCATGACGGACACTATGCTTCTGTCCGCACGCTACCTTATGTACAGCCTCATTAGCTCTAGGAGCAAGAGCCCTTGCTGGCATAAGGCCAGCTTAATCTCAAACAACAATCGAATAAAGTTGGTTCGCTCACTCTCCTCGTCTTACTCAGTCCTCACAATTGGTGACCCAGGAGTAGGTGACCAAAGCGGATTTGGCTTTTGCCATTATTTAAGGGACTAATCACCTCCGCTCACCTTCAGAAAACCTTTAACGGACCCATACCATGCCTAGTCTAGGTTCTCTGGTACTCCTCAATGCCACTAGCAGATTGGCAATGGCATTTCTTCAAAGAAGTGTTTTGGCGTTCAGTCTTACAGTTTGGCCCGCCATTCACGACTTCTCGTCGATCGTAAGCGTGAGTCTGACAAGACATTGGAGAGTTCAGCGCATTCACTCAACTCTTCTGTGTCCGCCTCAACCCTACGATCTGCGAAATGATCCTTCTTCGTGCTCGATTCCTCCTCGATACCTGTGCCGCGCCCCAGACAACTGCACCGTTGGAGCCCCACCACGTCAAGCTGCTACCCTTCTACAGTGAGGATGTCGCAACATGGCTGCAACAGGCTGATGTACAGTTCCGGATCCACGGCATCACCTGGGACAGCACCAAGGCGGACCTCATCGCCGGGACCCTCACAGCGGATGCCTTCAAATGCCTCGCCCCATGGATGTGCAGCCAGTCTGGGGAGCTGCCCTACAAAGGCCTGAAGAGGGAGCTCATCCAGGTCTGCTCCCTCCCAGTTCCCCAGCGAGCCACCCAAATTTTCGACCTCGTGGTCAACCCCATGATCACCAGCTGCTGGTCCACGCCTTTGTCAAGGTGGGTGACGCCTGGTCGGCAAGGCAGCAACATCATCTCGCGGCCATCTCCGAGTTCGGGTGCTCCACTGAGTACGTCCCCGGCCGAAGAAATTCTGTAGCTGATGTCCTCTCGAGGGTCGAGATCAGCTCCCTTAACCTCGGTGTCGACTACGAGAACCTGGCGTATGAACAAGCCTCTAACCTTGAAGTACCAGCCTACCGGACTGCCATCACTGCCCTTCACTGGGAGGACATCCCCTTCAGCCCCTCCTGGACGGTGCTCCTTACGATACCAGCACATGACACCTTCATCCCCTGATACCCGCCTCCCGTAGGAAACAGGTGTTTGATATCATTTACGGCCTCTCGCACCCGTTGCCCCGCACGACAACCAGTCTCCTGACAGAGAAGTTTGTGTGGCACGGCATCAGGAAGGCCACTCGGGAGCTGGTCAGAAACTGCATCATATGCCAGAGTAGGAAACCGAAAAGGCACACCGAATTGGGGATAGGCTCTTTACCCAAGCCCAGGCGAAGATTCGGACACATCTACGTCGACGTTGTCGGGCTTCTTCCTCCGTCTGACGTTGCCAGCTACCTCCTGACAGAGATCGACTGGTCTACCAGGTGGCCTGAGGCCACCCTGATGTCAGAAGCCACCTCATACGCTTGTACTGAAGCCCTCCTGACCAGCTGGATCAGCTGCTTTGGAGTGCCCAACGACGTCACAACAGACCGAGGACCCACCATCACATCAGAGCTCTGGTCTTCCCTGGCACACCTGACAGGGACCAAGCACAACACCACGACGTCCACAATCCTTCAGCCAGTCGTGTTATGGTTAGCGGGCTGCGGCCGGATGTAGCACGCAGACTTTCTATCGGGTTACCCCAATCCCATCTAAGAACATACAGTACTCTACTGGATACCCAGGCAACAAGGTTCTGTACTGGGCACCACCCCTTGGGTTATTTTCTGAGCAAGGGGACTCAGTTAGCAATTTCAACACGAGGTAATTTTTTAAAAATAAATTATTTCAAATTAAAACTTAGTGACTACAGGGGCTGATTCTGAGGAGTGAGAGGAAGGCATGCAAAAAAAAAAAAAAAAAGCTGTCAAAACTACAACTAATTTATTGAAAAAACATAAAAGCACCCTAGCATCTCTAGGCTGATGATGACACCCTTTCCATATTTCAGTAGTCACACACCACAATTCACCTTAATCAGCAACAGCAACAGGAATATGTCACTTTTCTTTGCCCATTCTTTTGCTGGCTGTGTTACAGGACACATTTCTGCAGATTTGTTTAACCCTCATTCAAGCACCCCACTGGGTGTAGGGCGTTGATTGAACACCTTCAAAACAAAAAATTAGACAATTAGATGGGGGAGCTAGACATTAAAAAAATCATGAATAGCATTAATATCAAGCTACACACAAAAAAATCATGAATAGCATTAATATCAAGCTACACAAATAAATCAAATTAATTCATGCAAATCAGAATTTGAAAAATTTTCTGTTGTGTACAACGGCAAGGTGGAAAGGGTCCACCGCTCCCTCAAGGCTTCCTTAATGGCACACTGCCAGGGTCCCAATTGGAAGGCACAGCTTCCCTGGGTCCTCCTCAGTCTCTGCACTACCCCAAGAGCCAATGGCAACCCTTCCCCAGCAGAGGTGTATGGGGAGACCCTGACAGTGCCAGGCAAATTCTTCCCCGCCGACAGCAACGATACTGATATTCCCCTGGCTAGGTTGCGCACAGCCGCCCAGAAGTTTGTTCCCTGCCGAGAGATACGTCGACTGGAGGAAGCAGTTCCGCCCATAAGCCCTGGACACCTGCAGGTTTGTCTTCGTGAGGAATGATGCCACCCACCCACCCTTGACGAGGACCTACCGAGTTGTCCTTCGGCAGGAGAAGGCATTCCTCATGTCAGTCGGCAGCCGCGACGACTGGGTCTCAATAGATCGCCTCAAGCTGCCATCATCCCTGACGATGACCCTGCTGAAGGCCCTAGCAAAACCCCGACACCGCTGGTTCCTGACAGTGCCCCTAAACGTCATCGAGGCCGCCCAAGGAAAGCAGTCGAACCCCAGGCCCACTACCAGGGGCGGCATTCTGCTTTCCGTCCCTCAAGATGACGAGGACACGCAAGACACCCCTCAACTGAGGGAATCATGAACCCGAGGATTCCTTCAGCTCCCCGCAAGATTCTGTTAGTCATCCAATGATTCTACGTAATCATTGTCTTGGAGGGGAAGTATTTGTAAGGATGACATTCGGGGGAATGTTCGCCCTTCCATTGTAAAAATCTGTTTAGCCATATGTCCTCTCTTTTCTTCCAGGACTAAGATGTAGAGTATTTTACCCCCTTTCTTTTGATGTATATATGTCGGGAATCCATTTCCTCTATGTA
Organism: Macrobrachium nipponense; assembly: GCF_015104395.2. Taxonomy (NCBI): domain Eukaryota; kingdom Metazoa; phylum Arthropoda; class Malacostraca; order Decapoda; family Palaemonidae; genus Macrobrachium; species Macrobrachium nipponense. Next base: position 61,687,179 of record NC_087200.1, read on the forward strand.
ATATTATTCATGTATTTTTGTCTGTGAAGAAACACATTCACAGCAGGGGCCCTGCTTCTTTTTGACTATGTTTGTCATCCGTCGTGATGGACACTATGCTTCCATCCGCACTCCACCTTATGTACAGCTTCATTTGCCCTAGGAGCAAAAGCCCTTGCTGGCATAAGGCCAGCTTAATCTCAAATAATAACCAAATAAAGTTGGTTCGCTCACTCTTCTTGTCTTACTCAGTCCTCACAATTAGGTCGTGAGAACGATACTGGCCGTAGAGCTATGACGGATGTAAGAACTAGGACGGTTGTAAGAACTATGACAGCCATGAGAACTATAATGACTGTAAGAACTATGATGGCTGTAAGGACTATGGCAGCTATAAGAACTATGATGGACATGAAAACTATGACAACCATGAGAATTATAACGACCATAAGAATTATGACGGCTGTGAGAACTATGGCTTCTGGAATGACTATGGTGGCCGTAAGGACTATGTCAGCTGTAAGGACTATGATGGCTGTAGGAGGCGGCCGTGAAAACGGTGACGGCTGTAAAAAGCATTCGTAAGAACTATGACGACTGGTTCCCATGAGAATGAGGACGGTCGTAGGATCTAGCCTATAGTTTTACGATGCACACAATGCTTGACGACCATGAGATGTGCCACATTTTCGTTTACGTTGATGAGATGTGCCACATTCTCGTTTACGTTTGAAGAGCAGTGAAAGGGGCAACAGCCACGTTCAGCTGCTGTCACCAACTTTTGTGCTCATGACAACCAGTCGGTGGATTCATTCGGTTTATCACATACAATCTGCATTGTGGGAATTGACAGACTCTGGGTTGACCCAAGACTTCAAACCTTTCCAAGTAAGAAGAATTCCCTTGTTTTATTTTTTGTGTACAATCTTTGTTCCTTTGAGAATATTGACCAAACACTTCTACTTTTAGACAAGTAGTTATATTTAGTCAATAGGTTGGTTCTTTTACTGTGAAGTACTGGGGAACCATTCCTCTCAATGATAACTCACAAAACATGTTTCAGTTTTTTGATCGCTCAAGGCCGTTTTGGTGTGAGTAGAATTATTTCCTAGATCCATAATCTAACATTCAGATCTACTCATTGAGTTAGGTACTGGAGTGTAGACCATGAAGAAGACTTCAAGTCAAAAGAAGGAGGTGGCACTTCTTACTTTCACCATTTTAGGGTAGCCTAAGTTCGAATGTACATGTACCAACTTAGCCTAGAAAATGGTTGATGTCCTAGCCTGGCTAGCTTTCGAACCTGCATTTACTGTCTTAGTTTAGTCTGAGTAGTAGAGTTCTTAGTTTAGTCTGAGTAGTAGAGTTCTTAGTTTAGCCTAGCCTAACACCTGAGTTAACTAGTTTGGACACTTATCAACTTAGCCTAACAACTGGTTGATGATAGCCTGGCCTCGCTACTTCGAACCTGCCTTTACTATCTTAGCTTGGTCTGAGTAGTAGAGTTCTTAGCTTAGCTGACCTTAACCTAATATCTAGGCTACCATTTGGAACATATATTTACCTCCTCAGCCTAGCAGGTGGTTGTGGTTTTAGACTAGCTTATCTAGTTTGAACTATCTCTGACCACTTTACCCTAAACCAAGTGGTTAAGTTTTTAGAATAGTCTAGTCTATCCTAGCCTAGACTAGCTTGCGTAAGTCTACCATTACTAGCTTAGCCTAGCATAAGTGGAGGAGGAATTAGCCTAACCTGTTTAGTTACAACCTACCATTACCTTTCTTAGCCTGACCTAAGTGGTGGAGGTTTCAGCCTAGCCTAGCCTAACCAAGCCTGTTTGAACCTGGTCTTGCTAACTTAACCTAACCCAGCCAGTTTGAACTTGACCATACCTACTTAGCCTAGTCGAAGTGGTTGGTTTCTAGACTAACCTAGCACCTTTGAACGGGTCTCTTCCATCCTCACTTAGTTTCTAAGTATTGAAGACGTGAAGTCCTTAACCTGTAACCTAGCTTAGCTGGTTTGAGCTTCAGTTTACTGAAGCAGATTATTAAACTTCATGAGTTCTGGAAAAGGAAGGTTGGGCATTTCCCATTCTTCAAGAGTTTGAGATTGGGTTAAGTTAGTGTGTGGGATGCTGCCACATAGATCCATGCAGGAAATGGAATGAAGGGTGACAAATTAAACCCGCAGATTCTTTCAAAGCTTGTATAATGAAGATACACGGACATCAACGTGATAGCTGGAAGCAGGTCCGTGCTTGTCACTACAATGACCACTGGACAGTGACTGATTATGCACACGGCGGGAAAAAAAGCGGTGTTAACACATCTAATTACATGGTTACCACAATGCATAATGAAATGGTGGTCTTACAATATGTGCAATGGGAAAAGATAAATATATACATAAATATCATTCTTCTACGAAATAATATTAAAGCAAATATACATTAATGTTCATAAACTGTATGTAATGTAATTGATATACAGCATAACATTGAATATCTATACACCTCCCTCCCCCTTTATGTTCGTAGCTGTGTCTCGAGCGGAACATTAATTCCTCTGAGCTAGTTGAGGTGAATGACGAGGGACATTGGAGGGTTCGAATGACGGCTCTCTTTCCTGGCCAGAGCAAGGGGACACAAGGACTTTGGGAGAGGTGTCATCACTCAAATTAGCCACTAGGTGTAAATGTCTTCGGTTTCGAAACCATACACGACCACTTGGAAGGCGCACTTCGTACTTTCTTGACATTCTGCGGCCCATCACGATGCCGACCTTGTCCCATCGAAGTGTCGTTGCGTCCTGTATCCTAACTCGTTGGCCGAAGGTGAGCTTGGGTAGAGGGTGGGCATGAGAATTGTAAAGGCTCATAGCCTGGTCGGATTGGGCAGCAGTGCAACGGTCGTAATCCTCAGTCTTAGTTTGCCACTCCTCTGTGAATGATCTGGGGTGAGCCGGAACACAAGTGCAGAGAGGATTGCCATAGAGAATCTGTGCCGGGGAGCGTCCAGCTGGGTTCAGTGTATTCCGAAGCTCCAGCAGTCCTCTATCAAAGGCTTCACAATCTATGTTCCCGGATGGGGCAGTCTTGATGATAAGGTATTATCAGCTTTCACTGCAGCTCCTCCGTGTCAATTAGCCTGAGGGTAATGTGGTGAAGTGATGATGTGATGAACTCCCCAGCGGTCGGCAAATTGCTTGAAGTAGTGGCTGGAAAATGGGGGTCCTCCATCAGTTTGTAAGCGAAGTGGAACACCAACCTCGCGGAAGAAAACATAGAACATTCTTGTAACTCTGGCTGCAGTTGCGTCACGCCCACAGGGAACAACCACAGGCCAACCTGAGAGTCTATCGGCAATAACAAGGAAAGATTTCCCTGTTACGTGGAAGAAGTCAGCTGACACACTTTCAAAGGGCCGGGATGGATGGTTGTCACACATGTAAGGTTCTTGTTGCTGACTAGGAAGAAGCTGTTGGCAGGCCTCACAGCTTTCTACATTACTCTTGATATCAGCATTGATGCCTGGCCAGAACACTGTCTGCCTTGCACAACGTCGAGTAGCTTCAATCCCTCGGTGGCTGTCGTGGAGTCGATCCAAGGTGCGTCTACGGAGGGCTGCAGGGATGACGATCCGGGGTCCATACAATACTAACTCTCCATCCGTGTAAAGGTTGTCCCGCAGCTTCCAATACGGGAGGGCGGAAGGAGAGCTGTTGGAGACGTAGTGAACGAGACGACTGTAATCTTGATCCTGAGATGCGGTTGTGTGGATTTCTTGTAGAGACTATCTTCTTCGATGATGGGTCCTGTTGCCTGGTTGTCAGTGGAAGTGGCAGTGCTGGCAATGATACGCCTGACGTGCAGTCGAAGTAGTGCACTCCTCTTCATCTTCAGGTGTGGGGCGACTGGTTGGGGAGCGAGACAGGGCGTCTGGTATGCAAAGTTGTTTCCCTGTGCGCCATACTGCAGTGAAGATGTAGGGGGCCACTTTCATCTTGAGGCATTGAAGGCATGGATTCTCAATAGCATCCAAAGTGTAGTGATTGAGAATTGGTATCAAGGGACGATGGTCAGTCATTAAGGTGAAATGTTGAAGTCCAGACAAGTATAGGCAGCACTTAGCTACAGCCCAAGTGACTGCAAGTAGCTCCAGCTCTATGGTGGCGTAGCGAGTCTCTGTATCCGTTAGGAAACGAGAGCCACACTGGACGAGACGCATCTGACCTCGGCCGTTATCTTGAAGTAGGGCATAGCTGAGGCGTGAGGCATCTGTTTGTAGAACCACAGGCGAGGCAGAATTGAAGGGTGCTAGGACAGGTGGTGACGTCAGAGCTGTCTTGACTTTCTTAAATGCTCGCTCATGGTCAGGCGTCCAGACGAATGAGCGTTTGGGGCTCATAAGTGGTTGAAGGGGCTGTGCTGCTGCTGCGATGTCTGGAGTGAAGTCGGCAAGTTGATTGACAAGACCCATAAAAGACCTGACGTCTGTGACATTGGATGGTGTAGGGAAGTCACGTATAGCTGATACCTGTGAGGCGGCTACAGTGAATTTCTCCTTGTTGAGGGTGATGCCATATTGACGGCATCTGGTCAGCATTTGGTGCATGTGTTGTAGGTGGGAAGGTAGATCCTCGTCGAAAGGGAGGATGTCATCTACAACCTTCACACAGTTGGGAACACCTAGTAGTGCCATATCTCCATGGAGGCAGTATGCATCTCCTGTTACTGAAAATCCCGTCGGGCCGCGACAGTGCTGGAATCTTCCATACGGAGTTATAAATGTAGTCAGGTGGCGGTCCTCTTCTGCCAACTCCATTTGCTAGTAGCCATGCAGGCCATCCACTGTGGTGAAGTACTTCGCAGTAGGAGAGATGTTGCGGACGGCATCATGGGGCGTAGGTGAAGGGTGTGTAGGGCGGTCTACCTGAGAATTTAGGTGGGTGTGATCCACAGTGATGCGCACACCTTTGTCCTTGGGTACCAAGACCATGGGATGGCACCATTCAGAGGGTTCATCGCCTGCTGGTCTGATGATTCCTTGTTGCACTAAGGAGTCAAGTTCTTCTTTCACTTGATCTCTGAGAGCAAACAGAATGGACCTGGGTGTATGTACAGCGAATAGTGTAGCACCAGGTTTCAGGTGAATCCTCATTGGAGGACCTGCCATTTTCTTTAGTGGCTGGGTTTGTAGATCCTTCTTGGATATGAAGACGTCACTGAAGTGCCGAAGAAAATAGTCCTTAATAGCTGCAGGTGACGTCATGGCAGAGGCAGGAAACTGAGCGCATCTGTTGACATTTGTTACCTTGAGGATGGGCTTCGGGAATTCCGGTGACACTATGGAGGGCTTGGCAATGTTCACGGGAGAGGAGGGGAGTCTGGATATCTTCATGAACATGTATGGTTGCTGAGCAAGACTTGTTGCCAAGACGAAGTGTTGCCTGGAAGTATCCTACAGCCGGTGTCATGGGGATCCATCTGCTGTCACGACATCTGTCATGGGTGGAGGTTCAAGCCTTGTCCGAGGTATGCGGAGTGCTTCCAAATGTATGGTGCCAATCACTGTGATGTCCGCTCCTGTATCGGGGATTAGCTGGAGATGTGATGATATATCGCCAAATGACAGAGAGACAGTGACTGGTGTGGGGGACTTGCTACCCAAGTTATCACCCACGAAACGGCAGCTGGGATTTGACTTATTAGGAGGAGGTGAAGCTGTATACCCAGTCTGACTTTTCTTGGTCGACCTGCACATCTTCTCAAAATGTCCCTGTTTCTGGCAGGTCTTGCACTGAGCTTCTTTAGCAGGGCATTTCTGAGTGCGGGGCCAATGACCTATGTGTCTGCAGTTATTGCACGATACACCCGTGGCTGGGCATAGTCCAGAATCGTGTTTGCGAGAGCAATATTGACAAGGGTCACTATTAGGAGACTGGTGAGAACATTGGTCAGGAGATCGATGAGAAGTCCTCTTCTGTAGACGCTGGTTCCTCTTGTATGTAGATACTGCGTTCACTTGGCTAGGGGAAGATACAATGGCTGATGCAGTGGCACGTGTAGATTCGTAGGACCGGCAGCATGTCACGAACTCTGCTAGGGTAGATGAGGGTTGGAGGGGGATAAGGCGTTGTATTAACTCTTCATCACTCACACCCATCAAAATTACCATCTGCAATTGCTGTTCAGTGCAGGAGGTGGGGTTGCCAGGGCATAAGTCCACTTCATCAACGATTCTCCGACAGCCTGTTTGCAGGACAACAATTCCCTGCGTTGTAAGGCTTCATTTCTGAGGCTGTGAAAGTGCTTCTGCTGTGTATACAACACCTCTGTAAGGGAAAGTGATGTGTTGGGAGGGATGCCCAGTGTATGCGTAAGCAGGCGCAGGACGTCCAGGGAGATGCAAGTTCTCAGGTGAATCAGCTGGGAAGTTTGATGTAACCTATCAAGTCCAACTAATGCTGCATAATCCTCAAAACGGAGTCTCCATTGGCAAAATGCTTGGTACATTGCATCTTGTTGCAGGAGAGGTTGGGGATGGACCGTAGGCTTGCTAGAAGTTGTAGGTGTTTGCTCTGAGAGGCCAGGGGGTTGGGGAACAAGTGTAAAAGGAGGTGCAATCATGTGGTTAAGTTGCTGGGGTTGCGATGCTGCAATCTGTCCTGATAGCAATGAGAAAAGAGACGTGAACCGCTGGTTGTCTTCCTGTCTTGCTTGCTCCATCTGTAGTCTGAAGTTCTGCTCCTCTTGTTGTCGTTGGTCTTGCTCTTGCATGCTGGAAGTCTGCAGAAAGTGTATAAGATGAAGTATGTCATCATTCTGGTCTCCTGACCTATGGGAGTCAGGGGAGGAGGGAGTGTGGTGCTGGTATCTTCATCAGTAGTGGGGAGGTGCACAGGTACCTCGTCTCCCATCAGATCCTCCGTTTGATCCTCTGCCTGATCCGCTGTCTAATCCTCTGTCTGATCCTCTGTCTCATCCATTAAATCAATTAGCTTTTCCTCTTGCTGAGCCATATCGTGTTCGGTGTTGTCAGAGAGCTTGAGATCTGTAGAATGCCAGGAAAATATCCAAGTCGCTGTATGTAAGCGAAAGAAAGCCCTTTGGATATTTAAAAATTACAACGTTTGTCAGTGCGCTTGTGAAATAAGCGGCAGTTGGGTTGGGTGAGTGAGTGTGTGTTGCGAGCTTGCAACCAGAGGGGAGGTGGGTGGGGTGAGAGTGCCTCTTGGCGAGCGCCTCAGCCTCAGTCACCATCGATGCATGACGAGGGGAGGACATATGGTGGGGCTCCCGAGAAAACAGGCGCTAAGAGTTCAAATGTCCTGAAGAAAGCTTGCCAAGGACACTTTATTATAATGCAACACAACACTATAACACACTGTCACTCTAAACCTGCACTGCACAAACACTGTATCACTCTTGGAGACACTGTAGTAAACTGTCGTTAGTATCTTGAGTCACTGTAAGGAATCCAATGTGCGAAACGAGAAGTAAGCGGCAATGGCGGTTGTCTTCTTGGAATCCATAACGTGCGGTTACTCACTGCCCATGTGTGGGATGCTGCCACATAGATCCATGCAGGAAATGGAATGAAGGGTGACAAATTAAACCCGTAGATTCTTTTAAAGCTTGTATAATGAAGATATACGGACATCAACGTGATAGCAGCGGGAAGCAGGTCCGTGCTTGTCACTACAATGACCACTGGACAGTGACTGATAATGCACACGGCAGGAAAAAAAGCGGTATTGACACATCTAATTACATTGTTGCCACGATGCATAATGAAATAGTGGTCTTACAATATGTTCAATGGGAAAAGATAAATGGAAACAAATATCATTCTTCTACGAAATAATATTAAAGCAAATACACATTAATGTTCATAAACTGTACGTAATGTAATTAATATACAGCATAACATTAAATATCTATACACTTAGGGTGAGTACAATTCTGAGTTATGTTACTCAGGATTGTCAGTACATTATAACAGATCACCACATAGGATGTTTTTCCAGTTGGAAAGGAACATTCCTTTGGCAGAGTGAGCACTTCTCTGTTTAACAGGGTAATTCCTTGGACAGTAGGATAATTAGGATGTGTCTGAGTAGAATATATTATCATAGGACATTACTTTGGTTTTTCTTATGATATTATCCATATACTTGAAGACCTACGCAGGACCTTTCTACTACATGGTTCTCGCTCTTCGAGCAGGAGGAGGATTCCATTCGGGATACTGAGAACAACCTGGAGGTTATGCAGTCCCACCTTTCTACCTGTTCCATCATATCCTGAACAGAGAAATGGGTTCCAGTATTTGAGGAAGACCCAAGATGAGTGACCGATAAGGTTTCATCTTAGCGCAGCCTTCTCGCCAGGTTTGTGAGGAGAGGTACCACCAATAGGTTGAATCAATATTTCAGGTTTGGATTTTGTCAAGTATCTCCTTCAGACTAAGAGATCTCAAATTTTGTGGGCATAGCATCAACTCTGATGTAAGACGACTTCAGAGTTCTTTGTCTCACACATACAAAATGTGCCATCTGCCGTGACTGCTTTTATAATTTAAAAGGAGGTTTCTCTCCATTCAAGAGTTTCTGTCAGTAGACAAAGATCTTGTGGACCTGTTGTCAGGACAGAGGAAAGTCTTTCTGTGGTTACCTGTATGGGAATACACATCTGACTGGTGATTAGGTCATCTGGAGTGTGAACATCAGTTCACACTGGGTGATCTTTAGGTGGTTCAAGCGCTTTGAGCTGGCTTGTTCACATAAGAAACTTGGACCTACTACGTGGAAACATACTCTATAGTATTTTAATAGACTCACTGTGGTACTACCGAGCCCATGCGTCTGTCATGTTACAGGAAACTGTTTTCCCTCTGACCTTGGTAGAGTGGGATACTCCATGGCCAGGCTTTTGATGTAAATTCAAAAGTAGTTGGGACCAATATTTTTCAAATTTGCCCCAGAACTCAGGGTTAGGAACCATTATGACAGATCTGCCTCTGTTTTTTCGTGCTCATTACAGCGTGGGGTTGTTTTAGCGACCTTCAGGAGTGTCTGCTTTGGTAGACGTTAGGTGAACACAAACCAAGCGAAGGAAGAGTGGTCAGAAATTTCCATGTATTTTATTATTTAAGGCGATTAGGCAAGCCTACTCCTCATTGTCAAGTATGGACCAATTTGGGGCATACAGAAGTACATGTCGTCAGAGGAATATGTTCCTTTCTGGTTTTTAGGAATATATCTTTTCCAATGATGGCAAATGTTGGTTCATGACTGTGTCAAACCACTTTCTCATTCTTTTACGGAAAGAATTTTACCCAAAGTTCCTTGGATGCTTCACTGGGAGGTTCTGTCAGAACCTTATGTGCTTCTTCGACATGCTGGTTGACAAAGTCTTTTCATTGGGACAGGCTGAGTCAGGAAAGAAGTGTCAAAGAGCCCTATTCAACAGAAACAAGATTGTCCGATGACATTGGGAAGGCAAGAACCCAGGACATTAGAGGAATGAACTCAGATTGGGCAATTTGAGAAGGCATCTGTTCATTGAATTTTGAGAGATGGTTCATAGTTATGACAAACCACTTTCAATTCCCTCAACATAAGGATGTTGCCCAGAGGTCCTTGGGCACATTTTCTTTGGGTCCTTTGGTGGCTGCTCAACAAATTGTGTAAGTCATCCAGCACCCCTGGTGGGTCAATTAGTTTCTTGTCTAAGATGATCGTAAGAAAGTGAAATGGATGAGATAACTGGTCTCTTTCCTTTTCAATTTTCTTCCTCCTTCTTTACTTATGGGCAGTAAATAGAAAGTCCCGTCATCAGCTGGAACGGACAAAGTACAGTTGAGTGTAAATCAGGTAGGAAGGGTGAGAAGAATGATAACAAAACCTACATAAGTGGATAAGTTGGTTTATTAGTAGAACAGATAGATTCTTATCTTCCTCGGAGGCAATGAACTATGACATTGTATAGAAGCCCAGAAATCTGAATCTATGATATTCATATAAATATATATATATATATATATATATATATATATATATATATATATATATATATATATATATACATGTATATATATCTTAGATTCTGAAATACTGGTCAGTTGTTTCTTGGAATAGCACTGGTATTCAGAAAACTGATCAAAGGTGGCAAACCTCCAGTTGGTTAATAGTACTTACATCCCACCAAAAGTAAGTCTATTCTAATGTTAAGACTGAGTGCTTGTTTCATATATGAACAAATGACAAATTTTTAATCAATTTGTATTTTTCATATTTTAACAAACCTGAAGTCTTAACATACAAAGGCCCACCCCTAACAACTAACCTAGGTTGGAAGAATTACAACTAACATGGTCACGGGTTAAAGAGGAGTATGTGGGTGCCTCCACATGACTTGTGACCAAGCACAGATTCCAGTAGTCCCTTGCATACACAATTTTTTTAACTTTACCTGTTTCCAGCTGTCGCTAGATTAATTACCCTAATGTTAAGACCTCAGGTTTGTTAGTTATGCAAAATACAAATTGATGAAAAATTTATCATTTCCTATGCAGCTTCTCTAAAGCTCAAGAGAATTTGCAATCTGCTGGGCAGTTCTCTAAGGTGGAAAAGCCCTGTCATGCAAAACCCTGTTAGGCCTGGTCTTAGATTTCCAAACATTAACTTAATGGTTAAAAAAGAATCAGTGTGATATCATTCTACTACTATTAATTTCCTGTGACTTTCCTTTGTGCCCTTCAAAGACAGATATACAAAACATCTCAATGAAACAGTTGGGTTTATTTATCTTATAAAGTGGATCCATAACCAACACTTTTTCCCCTTGAAAGAGTTTTGTAGAAATTGGTTTGAATGGTAAAAATTACCAGCATAAGTATATTATAGCTCTTTATGATAATAGGACAAGTTTGAATAACAAAAATGAGCCACAATATCATGGGGTGAAAACATTTCTTTCAGTTCTTGGTGCTTGTGGAGAAAAGCATACTTTGCAGAGATACATTTATATGTATGATGAAATAAGTTTTGTTTGATTTTTCAGTCACCACAAGCAATTTCTTTCCAGAAATAACTGCAATTTACTGCATTTGGTAACATTTACACCTTTAAAGATAAAACCTCTGTGGACATTAAATGACTTTTATTACACCTGTTTGTTATTGCTTTTTTCGTAAATTTCACAGTACTACATTGATGAAAACTTTGTTACCAATTACCCATAAATTGCCAGCAATTACAATTAATTTGTTAGTTAAGTGATTTATTTAAGTTTTCATTATCCTAACACCTTTCAGCGTTATAATTTGAGAATCGTTGCACATATCAGAGGTTTACCTGATGAGACTTTTGATGCTAAGAAATCAAAATTTTTGAATTTAACTTTTAAGGAAGTCCTTTCACATATTCAGAAATGAAGATCTTAGTAGTCTCCAAGCATTAATTTTGCACCATTTATATTATTCTAATATAACTTCTTACAATAAGTTAAAAGTCATAGTATGTTTATTCTTTAATAGTATTTATAGTCTTCACTCTGTTATCTTCTTGGGTGGAAGGAATAGTACAGTAAAGCAGATCAAGTGAATGAGGTAGTGTGATCTGATTGGCTGAGCAAGTGTAGGACAGTGATAAGGTCAAACCTCATATACCTTGTGTGTTGGAGTAGCTCTCAAGGGCCCCAATAGGCTGTCGTATTTGGTTTGGATTGGTTGGTAAAAGAATGAACTGAAGATGTAAGATGGACGATTTTTCCTCTTGTACATTTATATATATACTAGGGCTTCAAGACATTTAAGGTAAATGGGGTCCTATATATTCAGTTATTTTGAATCTAGAAGTGTACTCCCTGTCATATGTTGATTTGGTAAATGGCAGAGACATGGTAATAGCTCTTCTTTTGAGGGTTGAAGTTCTTTGTTAAGAAGGTGTTTTGGTCAGACAAATTTAGGAATGAGGGGATCCCCATTCGATAAAACACCTGAATCTCTGGATCATATTTATCATCGGAGGAGGGTCCTCTATAGGGGCTGCATAGTTTTCTCATCAAGAGTATGTATTAGCTTTCTGTTTTTGTAAGTTTGTTAGGTTGATTGTACACAGCTTGATAGGCAAGGGAAATGTCATCATCTTCCACCTGGTATTCCTGGTTATACCATTTTTCATGATTCTCTTGATATCATGTTAGATACTGGCAGTCCTTGGTTCCCTGGTTATCGGCGGAGGTTCTGTTCTCGGCAGGGTGCTGATAAGCGAAAACTGCCATTAACCGAAATGTGGTGATTTATGGCACTTATGGTGCTAAAGTTTCGGTTAATGGCGCCTCTGTTAGGTATGTTATGGTGCCATAACTCTATTATTGGCACCTTATGGTGCCTGTAACTAAAACTTGGCCTAAATGGCGCCACAAATCATTGATTTTATGGTGCTAGACAAGCTCCATAAAACCAGATCGCGGTTGTTAACACATTACTGGGATAGCTTCTTGGGCATTCACTGTTATTGTTATACAGAGGACCAGAATATAAAATATTGAAAATATTTGTTTAGAACCTTTATTCTTCTTGATTTATGTGAAGCGTTGTTGATGTTGAGCTCAAAAGTGAATATAGGACCCTGCCCCTCTCTGTAATTGAATATTACATAGAAACAAATACAGACAGAATCATCATAAAGCCACAGCCAAGACACTCGGGAATAAGTAATGCATCACAGTCAGGAGAGGCAATGAGATTGTTCAATACTTTGTTATCAATACGTACTGATGAGTACCATGAAAAGCTGTATGATGAAACCAAATATAAATGCCTGCTACGAAACTGAATTTTGACACACTTTTTAATGTGTTGAATATCTGAGGAAATTTTGTAGATGTTCTGAAAAATAACTACCGGCCGATGTTATCAGACAAAATGGTCCTTAACAGGATGTTTAGGGATGAGAACACCCCCTCATTAAAGATCCATGAATAAAAAGATAAAGTTGCCATGGGCTCTTCCCCAGAACTTCTCTGCAAATTTCAACATGAGGACCTACTACATTTACATGGATGGCACCTGCATATGAATAGTTAATTTTTTGGTTCAGCGATTGTTTTTAGCAAAGCACAAAAACCAATTTCTTGGGATTAAGGAAGGAAGAAAGTTCCAGTGTCTTCTTTGCATTTGTCTAGGTAGAATTTTGGACCAATTAGGTCCCACCAATTCTATTAGTAAATAAATTCCATCTTTTGCAAGCCTTTTGCCACTAAGAATTAATGCTACTATGCTTTATAATGTTTACATAGGTTCCACTGCCTCCATAAATAATGCCACTCCTTTATCAAGCCTTGTGCCACTTCGAATATGTCTTCATATTATTTGTTTAGTTTAAATTATGACAGAGTAGGTCCTACCAATGCAGTAAGTACATACCACATCTGCATCCCTGCTACCACTAAAACTTCATGGCTTCATATTATTCATAGGGGTTGAATTTGAACAGTTTTTCTGCTAGTCTTCAGCAGTAAGAAGTCATGTCTTCGTGATATTTTATGGTGTTGAATTTCTACAGAATAGACCTTGCCAATTCATTTGATATAAGTCACTTCTTTTGCAAGCCTTCTGCCAATAAGAATTCATGTCTTCATGCTGTCCTTTGGAGTTGAATTATGACAGAGTAGGCCCCACTAACTTACCAAGTACATGCTACCGCCTCTTCACGTCATGTGTGCCAAAGAGTTCATGCATTTCAACAGAGTAGGCTCCACCAATTTAATTAATTTAAAAGTTGGGAGAAGATTGGTTTAAATTTGTGCACAGTGGGTTGGTATAAATAAATCTGTGTTACAGAAGCCTCTTTCACTTTGGTGCTCTTACCAGAAATATACTCACTGCCAATAGCAGCAACTGAATTATTCATATTGTGTATACTGTTATGAGTTACACTATATTTTGTTAATCAGAAATAAATAAAACACTGAGGCACAATCATCAGAATAAATAAAGAAGCAAATTGTCGGAACTTAACAGTCTGTTACATGCCTTCATTAATACAGAAATATAACAGAAAAAAATGTAGAAACTGTACAGTATGCTATATACAGGTGGTCCCTGGTTATCAGCACGGGTTCTGTTCCAGCCCGGGCACCATTAAGCAAAGCATGAAAGTCTAAGGGAGTAAAACATACTTATGGCACTTTTACGGCGTATTGGCGCCATAAGTATGTTTTACTCCCTTAGACTTTCATGCTTTGCTTAATGGTGATTTGTGCTTTATGGCGCCCCCTATCATAGCAGGCTTATGGCAGGCCATAGTGGACGGGTGGCTTATGGCGGTTATGGTGTCAATAACCGAATATGGCACCATAAGAAACCTTATTTTTTAATTAATATTTTCGAAAACTGCCATAAAACCGAAATGCCATAGAGCGAAGCAGCCGATTACCGGGGACAACCTGTAGTCAGATTTAAAGATCTGTTGATACTGCCGGTGATATGAAATTAATATTATTGCCATCTCTGCAGTGTCATATAATGCAGTGAGTGTTGGCAGACCATTGAATTCAACAGTCTATTGTGTGCCCCATTTCCATCATTCGTAGTTACATGCACTTTTGTTTCCCTGATATGTAAGAATTGTTTCATGCGCAGTGAGGTATTTAGCCACATATGTACCATCAGTGTTCACACAGTCAATGTGACCACTTTTTAAATAACTTTTCTTCTCAGCCTAATCCCTAGTTGGGTTTGCTGTTCTTAGCGGGCCTCCTCCAACTGCTTCTACCATGAATGGTTTATTTCATGATTAATTTTGGCATGTTTTACAAACGGATGCCCTTCCTGACTCCAACCCTCATAATTTATTCTGGATTTTTTATTGGCACTGAGTTGGGTTTGGCTTGCCCCCCTCCTCCCTTCCAATTGGCTAGGTTAAGACTAAATGACTATGATTTATCAGTATTTGAACAAGAAAATCTTCATTTCATTCTAACATGAGATTTTCAGTGCTGTCTTACTACAGTAAATTAAATGATGTTATACAATTCTAACTTCTGGTCGCTGAAATTTTGTCACATGCAGAAGTTCTTCCTTGGCATTTTTAGTTTTGTAATTCAGGATACGAAACTAAGAGTTTACCTATATCTTGGGTTCAGAACAATGAACATAAGACTCCAAAATTCATGGAAGATGGGAGATTTAAATACTGTCTTGGACACAAGTCAGCTCTTGAGTTATTTAAGATCTTGTTTCACTTGATATGTTCCACCAGTCATCTCAACTCAGGTGCAAGATGGCTCGGATTTGTATATAAACCCCAACCCTTTCAGAAATGGCTGATTTTCCTTTTCCTGGATCACAAGGATTAAAAAACATGATAGTTGATATTGAATAATTTACTCTTTAAGATGAAATGAATATTTAAAAAAATAATGAAACTAATCTATTGTTTGCAGATGACCAGCCATTTGAATCTGAATTACTGGAAATTATTCCAAGTGGTAAGTAGCATTTGTTTTATGTTAAATTATAAACCACAATTAATGTAGGGTTATTTTTCATAAAACAATGTTTATTCAAAACAAATGGACTTATTTACAGATGACTTTAGTTATTTAAGTAATATATTCTTGAACTGATAATCAGTACTGAATAATGAACTTTTAAAATTGAACAATTTGAAAAACTAAATGGATATGTTCTTGCAGTTTACTATCCATATCGTATTATATGGGGTAGTAAGTTTTTGATTTCCATTAGTTGCTAATTGTTGTGAAAAGCTGATATTGACTACATTTAAAGACTTCTGTCAGCTAAGTGTTATGAATGGTTGTTAGATGATAGGTAGTTTGTGTTAAACTGTTATTTGATAGAGGTAGCTGGATTACTAGAGATAATTGCACAGGTAATTGCATTTGCCCTGGAACAGGTATATTTAGTGTACTCAAAACTCTTAAGTTTTCTGGAAAATTTAATTACTTGTCTTTCCAGTTACCGATGATAATTAGTCTTTTTTCATGTCACTGTCACTCTTTGTGTGCATTCTTTGAGCAGGGTAAATTTCTGGCTTCTTTCTGTACTAGAACGATATATGCTGAGTGATATGGCTTTTGTGACGACTAAAGTGAAGTAGGAGGTCAAAGAAAGAGGAACTATATTTACTGAAGTATGTGAATGCAAAGAAAAGGGAAAAAGTAAAGGTAGTGGAAGTGGTGCTGTAGAAAAATGCAGAGGCCATTTTTTGGTGTTCGTTACTGCTAGAGTAATTGTCGTTTAACAAGTGGTGTTACTACAAGAAACAAGAAAAGAGAGAGAGAAAGGAATTTGTCCAGTTAGTATATTTATTGTTTAATTATAAAGGCTACTCTTCCACTGAAACATATATTTTTTGCTGTTACTTGATGGTATGAAATACGAAGTATAAGAACAGTTTTGTACTTAGAATTTCCATCTCATATGTACCAAAATTTCCATCTCATATGTAATAATTATTAGCTTTGCTCTTTACTTGAATAGTTTTTTGACTGAATTATCCCAAGCTCATTCACCTATTAACTGTGAGCTTATATATCAGTTCTCATTTCGGAAAAACTTTGGTGTTTTGCTCTCCCGAGTTTTAGAAGTAGTACAGTGGGCTTCCCATATTCATGTTCTCGGCATTTGCTGACTAACATATTCGCAGATTTCGTACAGACCATATCTACCCATTATTCGCAGGGAATTCGCATATTCGCAGTATGTATTTTTCTACGAGAAATATCCACAAATTACTGTATTTTCATATCATTTTCATGATTAAATGCCCTTACTGTATTTTCATATAATTTTCATGATTAAATGCCCTTACTGTATTTTCATATCAGTTTCATGATTAACCCTCTTACGCCGAAGCGGTAAAAAAAAAATTGTCTCCTGTGTGCTGGAGGTGTTTCAGAGTGAGCGCGGAAGTGGAAAAAATATTTTTTTCAAAAAATCACAGCGCGCTTAGTTTTCAAGATTAAGAGTTCATTTTTGGCTCCTTTTTTTGTCATTGGCTGACGTTTAGTATGCAACCATCAGAAATGAAAATAATGCGATATATGATAGCGCAAAAACGAAATTTCATATATAATTGTATTCAAATCGCACTGTGCGCAAAACGGTTAAAGGAAACAAGTTACTTTTTTTCGTTGTAATGTACACTAAATTGTGATCATTTTGGTATATAACACATTGTAAAACGATAAAAGCAACACAGAGAAAATACTATCTTAAAATAATGCATGAATTCAAAACGCGCGGACGTAAACAAATATTTTTTTTCAAAAATTCACCATAAATCTAAATATTGTCCTAGAGACTTCCAATTTCTTTCAAAATGAAGACAAATGATTGAATATTACTATACTGTAAGAGTATTAGCTTACAATTGCAGTTTTCGACCATATCTGACGAGTTAAAGTTGACCGAATGTCGAATTTTTTTATATATATATTTTTTATATGCAATTATTTCGAAAATAAGAAAAGCTACAACCTTCAAATATTTTTTGTTTTATTCTACATAAAATTGCGCACATTTTCATATATAAAACACAATGAAATGCCTAATATGAAACGGAGCAAATATTCCGAGAATGGGACGTACGCGTTTCGGAGATTTGTGGCGGAGAATCCGCGCGCGGAGGGAAGGAAAGATTTTTGTTTAAATTCACCATAAATCTGAATATTTTGCTAGAGACTTCAAATTTGTTTCAAGATGAAGATAAATGACTGAATATTACTAGACTGTAAGAGTTTTAGCTTACAATTGCGTTTTTCGACCATTTCGGTAGAGTCAAAGTTGACCGAACGTGGTTTTTTTTTCTATTTATCGTGATTTATATGCAAATATTTCAAAAATGAGAAAAGCTACAACCTTCAATTATTTTTTGTTGTATTCTACATGAAATTTCGCACATTTTCATATATAAAACTTTATGTAACGGCTAATTTAAAATGGTGCAAACATTACCACAATCGCACGTATGATTTTTTCGGAAGAGTTACCGCGCGGACGTAAAGAAAATGTTATTTTTTTCATAAATTCACCATAAATCGAAATATTGGGTTAGAGACTTCCAATTTGTTGCGAAATGAAGGTAAATGCTTGAATATTACTAGAATATAAGCGTTTTAGCTTACAATTGCGTTTTTCGACCATTTCGGTAGAATTTATATGAAAATATCTCAAAACTGATAAAAGCTACAACCATGCGTTGTTTTTAGTTGTATTGTGCATGAAATTGCGCACATTTCCATATATAAGACTTTATATAACGGCTAATTTTAAAATGGTGCAAACATTACCACAATCGCATGTATGATTTTTTTCGGAAGAGTTACCGCGCGGACGTAAGGAAAAAGTTTTTTCATAAATTCACCATAAATCGAAATATTGTGCTAGAGACTTCCAATTAGTTGCAAAATTAAGGTAAATGATTGAATATTACTAAAATATAAGAGTTTTAGCTTACAATTGCGTTTTTCGACCATTTCGGTAGTCAAAGTTGACCGAAGGTTGAAATTTTGGCAATTATCGTTATTTATATGAAAATATCTCAAAACTGATAAAAGCTACAATCATGAGTATTTTATTGTTGTATTCTACATAAAAATGCGCACATTTTCATATATAATACTTCATGTAACGGCTAATTTACAATGGTACAAAAATTATGTCAAAGTGACAAGATAATTTCCGAGATTTGTCACAAATACTTTTTAGTGCGGCAAGAAAGAAATTCGCGCTTGCGCGCCAGCGTAACAATTGTAAACAAAACAACACCTTGATCCGTGAACTCCCAGCATCCCCCAAGGCGCGTGATTCAAAAGTTTTAGGCTGGTAGGCCTATAAGTATTTTTCCGCGAATTTTAAAAAAAACTTTTGTAAGTCGACGTAAAATACTTCCAGTCGCCACACGGGAGACAAAAATTGTCGACATAAAATACGTCCAGTCGGCGTAAGAGGGTTAAATACCCTTTTTGTGATCAAACTATAAAAAAAAAAAAGTTATAAGCATTTTTAGTGGGTTTTTCTTGAGTTTGAACGAACAAAATAGGCAGTGTTAAGTATTTTTATAGTGGTTATAAGTGTTCGTGGATTCTAGCAACTCCTCGCGGGAGGGGGAGGGGGTGTCTGGATTGCATCCCCAGCGAATACAGGAGTCCACTGTAAATTGCTATTAATTGGAACTTTCAAGTAAGTGTTTTTAATTTGTTAGTGTTGCTCAGTTAGCACCCGCAAAATTTTATGTTCTTTTACTCTTTCTCTTCATTGCCAAAATTTTCCTTCTTTCTCATTTGACATTAATCTGTGCTTTCAGGACATCAAACAATATCCACGATAAGAGGCAAAAAATGTATCTTCCCATTCTGGTATGCTGGTCAATGGTACTCCAACTGTACCAACACTGATCATCAAAAACCGTGGTGTGCCATCGCAATCAATGCTAAAGGTGTTGTTATTAGTGCGGACTATTGCTTATTAGGTAAGTAAATTCATGATCCTCTGCTCTGAGGCTCAAAATTAGTTGGCCCTGTGGTATCTCACCATGTGTACTGTTAGGGTGCATTTAGGAACTGAATGTGTATGAAGAAACATTACTGCAATAAAGAATTACTGCAGCATTTGAAATTCTGGAAAATTTTGAAAAATACATTTTCTTCTGTAACACCACAGGGATTGGATTGGTATCACTGGAAAGAATAGCTCTCCCACACTTATAACCCAATCGGTGACACAATTTGAACCTTGAATTTGCACCTATAGAATTTGATTATTAAAGGAAAAGATACTAGCTTTATAATGCCATTACACATAGGTTTTATTCATTTTCTAGTTGGAAAGGCAGTCCAGGGCCTGTAAACTAAAGGTAATTGTTGGTCACAGTAATGCATGTTTCTAAAGAATAGACAAGGAATGACAAATATGTAAAAGTTTATTTTTGAGTGAAATCTACTCTCCATCTTTAGCTTCATCTGCAGCTACTTGGAGCAGGTTCAACAAGTGTTAAAATTGAAACAATCATTAACGAGTGAACGCTCCCAATACGTAATTACTCCCCCACCCTTATGAGGGCCAAGGGGTGCCTAAGACAGTGAGTCACTGTTGCAGCGAGTGTTTGGTTGATCAGTTGTCTCTTGTCGGTGAACGTTGTCCGACGTATAGAAGGTGCTCCAAAATTTTTTTTTTTCTTGGTTAACATTGGATCTCATGGTTTTGGTCTGCATTTGGCAATATGGATTCATCTTCCCTATCGAAACTCTGTTAGATTTTGTGAGATTTTGTAAGGTAAGTTACAAGACCAGATTGAGTAATTGACATACTTAAGCTGAACTTGCATGGATTCATTAAATGAGCCGACATTGCTAGCCCTCTCTCCCAAGGGTATTGTCTTTATTGAAGATGGAGTACTTGCACAACTTGATGGCCCTGAGTATCTAGAGTCTGAGGTGAGTACATGTGTTTGTGTTTTGTGTGTTCTGTATTCGGTATGTGTTTTGCGTGTTCTGTATTCGGTAAGCCAATTGTCCTGTGTGTAATTAGTAACATGAAGAGGAAAGTGTGGCAGAGGGAAAGTTCGATAGTTGGTACGACTAAAGTAATTGTGGGGAGATCTGCTTGCTTGTGATCCCGCCACAGCACTTCCCTGAATTTAGTGTGAAATGCTGGTTGTCCTTCTGCAACCCTGTGCCACACCAAAATTTAGACTAATGAGCAATTCACGGAAGAATAAACAAAATGAACGTATACTTTTGTATTATTCTTATTGAAACTGTGCCAATTTGCCTGTAATGCATTTCTTATTTTTCCCACATTAATTCTGCCGAGCCAAAAACAGAGAGAGAGAGAGAGAGAGAGAGAGAGAGAGAGAGAGAGAGAGAGAGAGAGAGAGAGAGAGAGAGAGAGAGAGAGAGAGAGAGAGACTTCCTGTCTGTATGTCAGTCAGTCGCCTTGGGTAAACTTCAAAAGCCAAGGTAAAACGATTGAGAAACTTTCTTTGTTCATACGCTGAACAAACCTTTGGTCTTAACAATAGGATAATCTTCTAGCACCAGCTGGAAACAGGTTAAAACAATCAAAGATTGTAAAGCAAAAAAACTGTGGCATGTGGTAACTCATGCGTATATAAGGTGGAAGCTAGTCACTGACCAGGCTTGGTTCCTTGTAACTCATGTCTTTCTTTGACTGCCTTGAAGGGTATTCGCTTTTGCACTCTTCTTTTCAAGCCGGTTCCTTTGTTATCCCTTGTTTTCTTTGTGCTTTCAGTGTGTGTGCCTGATTGTGTATCATGGAGTCCTCCAAAAGTTCTAGGCCCAGTCAACATCTGTGTTTGGATGTTCAAGGATTTCCATGATCGAGGTTTATGGCGTGTTCCGTTACTGATCCCCATACCACTTGCAGTAGGTGCCATTCTAGTTTTTAGTACTGTCACTAACCCTTGCCTTGAATGTTGTTCCCGAATTGTGTCACAGTGGATGGCTTTCTACAAGAAGAGGGAGCACTGTAGAGTATCTACTTGTCCTTCTTGGGAAGGTTTCTCGCCTCCGCAATTGGAGATAATTTCCCTCTGCTTCTTTTGACCCCGTTTCCTTCTTTTTATTCCATTGTTTTGTCTTTGGAAGTATCTGGAGTTGAACAGGATGATTTGTGTATAATGTGGCCCCTTCTTTCGTGGGAGATAATTTCCCTCCCAGGAAGGAGGAGGCTATGCCATCCCATCTGCTTCCTTTGTTCCAGACTTGGAATCAAGATGGTGGCTGTTTGGGTGTCCCTAGGTCTACAGGGTGCTCCCTTCTTAGATGGCCTGTGACATCAGCTGTGGTGTCATTTCTTCCTCTGCCTGTGATGTTAGCTGCAGTGTCGTCTCTTCCTGTGCCTGTTGCTGTGATGTCATTACCATCATCGTTTACGGTAATGACGTCACAGCAGATGTTCCTTGTTTTTCGTGAGAGGTATCCCGTACTCTCTAGCAAGAAATGTCGTAGAAGGAGGTCTCCTCCTCCATCTCCTCCCCCTCCCCGTCTTCAGGTTAGGCGTTGGAGGATTCAGGATGTTGTTGCTTTGTCTTTTGGGAGAGAGTGGAGTGTTTTGCTGTCTTTTCAGCACGGATGTGTCTCACCCTTGCATGTGCATTTACGTGTTCCAGTTCATGATGTTCTTCCCTCTTCCTGGGGTCTTCAAGCTTCTCCTTTGCCTCAGCCTGTTCAAGTTCGTCATAAGGATGATAAAGCTCTGATTAAGAGGTCAAAGGTGCCCGGTACCCAGATATCTGTCCTGACACCTTCTAGGAGCTCACCTCTTCCATAGACTGTTGCCTCTCTTCCTGTTCTGCCTCCACATGAACGTGTTTGTGTTACTAGTGAGACTGTGGACGGTCGTGGATGTGAGGCATTTTGTGTCTATGGACGTGCGTCACAGCCTAATAGAACCTCTTCGCCACGACGGTCTGGGAAGTCCATACTTTCTCTTCTGTCCAAGAGCCTAAGCTTTCAGGATCTTGTTTCCCTGGAAGTACCAGCTTAAGTTGTTCCCCTTCTAGACGTGGGGACCTTCTAGACCAGCCTACTCCTCTAGGATGTTCTCTAGTGCGTTGTTCTATATCTCATGACCATGTACGTGAGTCGTCACACAGCTGCGTACGAGTCATCACACGGCCATGTGCGTGAGTCATTGCTCGAGCGAGTATATAGTTAATTGCAAGAGCGTGTACGGGGTTTGGCTCAAGGACATGCACATGATTCATCGCTTGACAACGTTTCTGAGCCCCCAGGCTTATAAGAGAATCTTCTCTAGTGGTTTTAGGGAAGGATGAAGATCCTTCTAGGCCTTCTACTTTGCATTTTCAGTCTCCTTTCTCAGAGCTAGAGGAAAGGGAGAGTCAAGAGTTAATTTCTTCTTTTTTGTAGGCTATTTGTGTGTTTAATAATATTGAGGAGAGGACACAGACTCGGTCTTCTATGACCCATACGGGTATGGAGGCCTTGCTCGGTTCAAGGCAGGATGCTAGAGCTTCGTTTGTGCTTCTTCTTTCTGGGCATGCACAGTCAATTTTGCAGCACATTAATGCCTTGGTCTCAGATTGGGATGGCTCTCTTTGCTCTAATAGGTCTTCTAAGCTCCTTCCTACTCCTCTTCTGTAGCAGAGGAAATATTAGTCTTCGGATGTTGTTCAACTGATGCCTCATCACCTCAATTTGGACATGATCTGTCTAAAGCTTGGCTTGACTCTGGATCAGGTAAGGGCTGAGGGCCCTTCGTTATCTTCTCAAGAAGCCTCTGCTATGGAGTCTGCTGCTTCTGTATTCCAGACTGTGTTGTGGCTGGACTTGTTGTCTACTGCAGTGGCCAGGATAATGTTCTGTTTCTCTGATGTAGTAGGTTCCATTAGTTCGCCCTCCTTTATCAGGTTGCTGCAGTCTGGTGCTAAGGCATCTCTTACCTTGGTCACCTCAGTGCTAGTGTGTGGGCCAACCTTCTGGTTTGGAGGGAAGTGGCCTTGTCAAAGGTGATGGAGTGAGTGGATTCTGAGTCCTTGTTGACTCTTTGTAATGGGGACCTCCTGGAGTCGCATTTTCCCTTTCCAAGAACACATTTGGAAGATGTGATAGACGAAAGGCATCCTGATACCAAATATGTGATGGTTCATCAAGCAGTATTGAAGTCGGAGTCTCGCTCTCCTCCTCCACGGCAAAGAAGGTGATTTCCTCCTCTGAGGTCAGCCAAGTGTTCAGTCATCAGTGAGGGCTTCTCAGCCAACTACTCCGTCAAAACCTAAACAGGAGCAACGTCACTTTCAATCTCGTCCCTACAAGGCAGGAATGGGCGCTAGAGGAAGGGGCCGAGTGGGTCATTGATAGAGAGGGTGCATTTCCCTTTCCGTTGCCATGGGTGGGGGGATGCCTGGCAGGCCATTTGGCCAAATAGCAATTCCACAGAGTGAAGAAGTGGGTAGTAGTAGATGTCCTTCGGATGCGGTATGTACTACCATTCGACTTTCCTCCCCCTCTCTCAGATATGCACCCTCCTCCATCTATCCTCTGCCCAAGGCTCTCCAAAGTACTTAGCACTTTGGGAGGAAGTGTTGGAGATGCTGGACTGTGGAAGTATATTGTCCTTCCCTGGGGTTTTACAGTCGGATTTTCCTGGTTCCAAAGGCTTTGGGCAATTGGAGACTGGTGATAGATCTTTCCATGCTGAACCACTTCATCAGGAAGACGAGGTTCAGAATGGAGACACTCTTGACGGTTTTGTCATCAGTGAGAGAAAACGACTTTGCTGTCAATAGACTTGAAAGACACTTATTTCCAGATTCCAGTTCACCCTTCATCCAGGAAATTCCTTTGCTTCAGCCTTGAAGGGTAAGTTGTGGTAATCTGGAGAAGTCCAATCTGCTTCCCAGCCGGAGGATTCTTTATCCGAGTATGTCTATAGATACTGCAGCGTCGAGGGTTTTCCTGTTGGACCATAGGTTGCAGAAGTTCAGGTCAGTGGCACACTCCTTCCTGTCACAGGCTGAATAACCAGCTCACCAGTGGCAGGTTCTTCTCGGGATCTTGTCATCTCACGAGAAGCTGGTCGCTCATGGTTGCCTCCACCTTCAATTTCTGCAGTAGAGGCTGAAGTAGTTCTGGTCCCCGGCAGATTCCCCTCAGCATCAGGTACCTCTGTCAGAAGAGGTGAGAAGAGACCTTCATTGGTGTTTGGGCGACCAGAATCTAATGGTAGTAGTTCCTCTACTTTCACCTCCCCAAATTTCCTTTTGTTTACAGATGCTTCCATCGATGGTTGGGGTGCTCATCTCAAGGATCTACCGGCCTCTGGTGTTTGAAGTATAGGGGACAGGCTGCTTCATATCAACGTTTTGGAGTTGAAAGCAGCTATTCTGGGTCTGTGGGAGTTCTGAGAGAGGGTGGAGGGTCACTGGCATTCTGATGTTGGACAACACTACGTTGGTGGCCTATGTGAACAAGCTCCATTCATTGACAGTCGAGATGCACCAGTGGGTGATCGACAACTCCGTGGAACTCGTGGCCCAGGTAATCCCAGGCAAGAGGAATGTGGCAGCCGACAAGCTAAGTTGTTGGAGTCAAGTCCTAGGTACAGTGTTCTCTTCATCAGGAAGTAGCAGACAGGCTTTTTCACCTTTGGGAAAGACCCATGTTAAACATCTTCACCACTTGCTTCAGCAGGAAACTGAAGGTCTACCTATCAGTGGTCCCAGATCCTTTGATCTGGCATAGAACACTCTTAACAGCATCCTTGGGACAACCTCAAAGTGTACGCCTTCCCTCTGTTCTGCTTGATCCATCAGGTTCTGAATAGGATAATGAGCTATTGAAATCTCAGGATGACCTTAGTGGTACCTCTGTGCCTTAGGCAGAGTGGTTCCTGGACCTTGCCATCCCTTCTGTCAGAGGTTCCGAGAGAAATTTCTCCATGGCTTCCCCTCCTCTTCCAGCCTCATGTGGAGAGGTTTCACCAGTTGGTGGAGTCCCTATCTCTTCATGGCTGGAAACTATCAAGTACAGTGGTACCTCGAGATACGAAAGGCTCAACTTACGAAAAACTCGAGATACGAAAGCTGACACGAAAAATTTTACTGCTCTACATACGAAAAGTTTTCAAGATACGAAAGGTTTCTGAAAGTCCAAGATTCGCCCGATAACAATTTTGAAACTCGCGCCGCGCACTGCCATCTTAGTTCTAGTAGACTCGCCACCATCTTCCTGCTCTCCCATTGGTTCCTGATGCTAGCCAAGCCATGAGATCCTTCTCTCCTATTGGACAGCATCCCTCCCATCATGCATCTTACGTGGTGGCGTCCCTTCGCTCGGCCACTTCGCACCCGAAGCTTTATCCTATGCATGCAGCATTCGTTCGGTCCAACGATTTCGTTTAGTATCGTAAATTTGTTAGTGATTTCGTTGTGCTACTTTATCGTGTTGGGAGAACCTAATTAGTATACGTACGTACTACATACGTAACTTAATTACGTACAGTAGTACATATTAGTCATGGGTCCCAAGAAAGTTGCTGAAGTTCACAGAAAGAAGAGAATGCTTTCTATGGAGACCGAATTGGAGATAATAAAAAAGTATTAAGCTGGCTTGCGGTTGAGTGTGATCGCTAAGGAATACGGCCGAAATCCGTCGACGATAGGCACCATCCTTAAGCAGAAGGAAGCCATCAAAGCAGCTACACCTTCCAAGGGCGTGACTATTTTGTCCAACAAGAGGAGCCATGTGCATAATGAAATGGAAAGGCTGCTTCTTGTATGGATCGAGGACAAAGAAATCAATGGCGATACGATAACCAAGACGGCAATCTGCCAGAAGGCCAGCACTATTTTCAGTGATTTGATTGCCCAAGCCGAAGACGACGGCGGAGAGGGGACATCAACGGCAACCCCAGAGTTCAAGGCTTTTCATGGGTGGTTCGAAAAATTCCGTAAACAGACTGGCATCCAGTTGGTGGTGAAGAAATTGAAATTACGTAAAGTATAAAAAAGTAAAAAGAAATGTAAAAATAAAAAAAATAAAAGAAATTTTATTTTAAGTTTTTTGTAAAGTTAAGTGTTAGTTTTTTAATGTGTTTTGTAAAGTTTAGTTTGTTTTTCTGACATTTTTTTATGTGTTTCGTAAAGTTAAGTGTACGTATCTGCCGTTTGTCCTCCTCCTCCTCTGCCGCCACTTTCAAAGATAGCCTCACTCGAAAGGTAAGCTTCCACATTTTACGTTATAGTAATAATATTTCTTGTACACTAATATACACTTTATTATTGGTTTTGCATTTTTATTATTAAGTTACGTATTGAAGGTCCAAATTGTTGTAGTATTTCATTGTTTATAGGTCAATTTAGCTTTATTATGAAATTTACTGGGGTGTTTTTGGAGGGCTTGGAACGGATTAGCCATTTTACATGTAAAATGTGGTCCAAGATACGAAAAACTCATGATATGAAAGGCGCCTCGGAACAGATTAATTTCGTATCTCGAGGTACTACTGTATCTCCTGTGAGTGAGAGGCTTTTCTTGCAAAGCTGTGGGCCATATGTCCAACTATCTCAGGAGATCTTTGTCAGCAGTTTACCAGGGCAATTGGGCTGTCTACTGTGATTGATGTCGTCAATGGGGTTTCTCTCTATGCAGAACCTTTGTTCAGCAGATAGCGGATTCCCTAATGTTTCTCAGGGATGAGAAAGGTCTGTCTGTCTCACCTGTCATTGGCTACATGGGGTGTTGATTATGCACCTGAAAGTCGTGATCTCTTCTTTCTGGAAAATCTTGATGTTGTTCAGGAGTTTCGAACAATCCTGTTCACCAAGAAAACAAACCTCCGACGTGGGACCTTGCGCGGGTCCTAAATATTCTCACTCAAGCTTCATTCTAGCCTTTATGTTGATCGTCAGACAGGAACCTGACTCTGAAGATGGTTTTCCTGTTGGCATTGGCTTCCTCGAAAAGAGTTGGAAAACTTCATGGCCTGAGTTATGACGTGAAGCACACCATGGGTTGGGGCTCTGTGGCTTTCGAATTTGTCCCAGAGTTCATGGCTAAGACTCAGACTTTGTGTATGATGACAGATTTACCTCGTTTTCTATTTCCTCACTGAATGAGTTTGTGGATAGCAATCCAGAGGAGTTGTTGCTTTGTCCCGTCAGAATTCTGCCTTCTATCTGAAAAGGACTTGTCACCTAAGGCCTCGGCATCGTAGACGTTTTGTTAGCATGGGCCGGTCCAGGAAGGAAGTGTCCAATAACAGCCGGAGCCTGGAAGAGAGGGTATTGATTAGATTTTAAGATTAAACTTAAAACTAAAACCAATTTAAAAGCTTAACTTAAAATTATAGGGGCTACAAAACCCCATGAATTTTATCTTAAGTTAGGGAGATTAATGTAAAACTTAAGCACTATAACAAATGAGGACCAGTTAACGGAGTTGGAATACTTACCCCGTCTAAGAGCTGGCTCACCAGATCATAACAGATGGTACACGTCTCGTGGTACCAGACCTGGATGTCCCCGTGCGGAGTCGCGCATGGAGCATGGGACCGGCAAACTTCATGTCCACATGGGTCTTGAAGTGTGGCGGCGCATCCCGGATGCTCACAGTTGGTGGTCTGTAAGTGAAAAGACACATGAGTATCTTAAAGACTATCACTTACAGGCTAAAGGACAGAAGAACTCCGTTGCATGCCGGAGCTCGGAAAAAATTTGGGCATAACCCCTCCCTTATCGCCTGAATAGGCTATAACCCCGGAGAGATCCGGTGAGACAGGTAAGGGAGGGGGGATGGTTAAGGTAGCTTAAGATAAACTTACTAGTTTAACATAATAGATCTTAAACCTATAAAACTCGAACGTACCGGACTAAGTCCAGTGCGTGGCGGAGTGTCGTAACTCAGCGAGACGGAGTGGTTAGAAGGGACCAACTGTATGCCCCGGTCCACCCTGCTGGGTGGACTAGCACCGTTTCCGCTGGATGCCAGGTCTCCGGTAGTAAAGGAGCCCTAGTAAGGTGGGAAAGAGCGAGAGGACATACAGACTCGGGCTAGCAACGGAGCGACGGAGTATGAACGGACGGAGGGGGGAAATGCCAGTCCCCCCCCACCTTACCATCCGGGCCGGACCGAGAAGCCGGAGAGGTCGAGTCCAGTCTGGGTCTGTCCCGTCCCTCTACTCCCTCCGCCTGGGGGGAGAGAGGGAGGCAGGCTCGGGTATGCGGAGCGAGCATGGGGCAGACCGACCCACCCCCCCACCGACTCTATGGAAGAGCGGGAGGGGGGAAGGTGACTGGACAGGCGTCTGGCTGCCCCGTGATCACGTAGTGACCACGGGGCGGTAAGTACAAAACAATGGACAACAAAGCCTAGAAACATAACCAGCTGATCAGAGAGATGCTATCGGGAAGCAACCGAACTGAAGAGCGGTAGCATATAGGCCCTATGGGCCACAACCTAGGCTAAGCAAAGCCAGACGCCTAACTAACCTGAACAAATATCATATAAAATAATTCAAATGAATAATTATGAAAGAAAGAAAACAAAAAAAATAGTAGGAGAAAAAATCCAGGAGTGTACGACTAACCCGAAGGAAAGTCTACCACTCAAAGCTAGCCGAGGCCGATACTAAGAGCCGTGGCTAGGGTCTGGATGGAAGGAGCCTACATAAGGTAAAAGACATGCATGCATGACAAAACCATGTAGACCGTACCCTAAACAAAGCGGCAATGGATTAAAATAGAGCGTGACTTAAGTAAGGGGATGTTCTGGGTATGGGCGACCAAGAACGAACCCACCACGAGGCAGAACCATGCTGCCATGCTTCCGACCTAGAGTTCGCATTTATACCTAAAAAACGGCAAATACGGGCTCAGGGCCGGAAAAAACCAAATAGCAATAAACACTGAGTACTTAACTTAGCTGCTGCGATGGCTGCACGCTCCATGATAAAGAAATCCAAAGAAAAGGGCACAAAAAACACAGAGTAAAAAAGGGCACGTGTGTATCGTGTGCGCTAACTGAAAAGGATGGCCACCAGAGGCGCAGCAGTCGGGAGCATGGGATGGAGTAGTAGTAGTTGCTGCCCACTCTGTGGGTCGGCTCTCCTCTTGGGGGGATTTTGTAGTGGGAGAATTCTATTGGCATTTGGCTCGTGGTAGTGGTCTCACTCGCCATAGTGTTCATACCGACACCCGTCCTTGGAGGTGGTGAGCGAGTCAGTTGTACTGACCTTTTTCTTTATTTATTTATTCTCTGGTATGTGTTAGTACATTTACCCTAGAAATAATAGATTAAAGGATATTTCGCGCAGCGACACGAGCTGAGCCCAGAAATACAATTTCATTCTGGCTATGTGAAGTGATTAATCAGTCATTTTTCCACCTGCTAGTTCTGTCACTGAGCCTGTGCATGCTAGAACACATGACATCAGAGGTAGTATAAGTTCTTCACTGGCATTTAAGAAGAACTTACCTTTTTCATAGGATTTTGAATGCTGGTTCTTGACTCATGCAAACCATGTTCACTGCCTTTTACCTAAAGGACATTGCCTGTCACAGGTCCTTGGACACTTTTTCCTTGGGTCTGGTGGTGGCTGCCCAACAAGTTGTGTCATCCAGTGCCTCTGGCGGGCCAGTTTGTATCTTACCTAAGATGGTTGTGTGAAAGAGAGAATGAGTGAGTTGGCTGGTCTCCCCCTTTCTCTTTTTCCTTCTTCCTACTGGCAGGTTGAAGAACAGACATCATATGCTGGAACTGGTCTGATACAGGTGTGTGTGGTAGCCACACTGGGTGTAGTTATTTGTTTTGTTCTTATACAGTAGACAAATCTGCTTCTCAGTAGCGCATACTCTTCTCTCTAGCAAGGGGAGTGAGGAGTGGTGACAAGCCCCTGTGGCCTACATAGGGGAGTCATTTCACTTTTCCTTGTGGGGGGGGCAAAGGTTTATTTGAGGCCCCCCTCCTGAAAGGGGGAGGGGTGGCAAGCAAAGCGAGCCTAACCATATAGGAGCAATTTGAAGCAACTTATAAAGGAAATTTTAAGAATTTTTATTCCTTAAAAAATGCTGTCCATCAAATTTTGAGATAATAAATGAAGATGAAAAGGTAGTGGAAATTTCTAAACAAACCAAGGTATAAACTATAGTATTGGTCTTAGAATATCTGCAACTTAACATATGCATTTAATATATCTCACTACCTACGCAAGGATCATTCAGGAAAACAACAAAAGTTGATGTGTACAGGAAGATATTAAGCTGGGGAAAATGTGTAGAGATAAAATTCTACAAAATTTTAACAAGGTTCATCCAATGAAATTTCAAAATAAACATATGCTTCATGCATTCCAAATATTATCTACTACATTAGTGGATACCTTCTTGATCTTAATTTAACAAAATTATCAACCAGTACTTTTTATAGCTAAGATTTTTAACAAACTTTTTCTGAGGCCATGGGAAGCAAGTCATTCAAGCACTCATTTTTCATGGTAGTTGGTAGGTACATTTGCACTAAACTAAGCACTGAAAACAGTTGTTCTTTGCTTGCAGTAGGCACTGGAAGGGTGATGAAAATTTTACCAATTTTAAGAATTTCTGAGTAGGCACATTCTTATGGTTTGAGTTCATCATACAATTCAAACAAATTCTTAGGCTTTTCATTCTTAGAAAGTAACTCTTTGCTACAGAATTTTGGGCATTTAGAAGCATTTCATCTATTTGTATATCCTTATAAAACTGTACAATGGTGGACAGTTACTTATTGAAAAAGTCATTAGAATTTCAGCCTAGTGCATTGATCGCTGCTATCAGTGGCATATTATGAGTAAATCTATTATCCATCTCAGAGAGAAATATGTCTAATATATCAAAACAGACTCTCTTGAATGACACCTCAGGAGCATGACTTGTATTGCCCTCGCTCATTCCTACAGATGAATTAGTTAAAAAGTCTTTTAACTTGGATTGGGATCTCTTGGATATGCTCACTTGATTGGAGTCTTTCAAGTTTGTATCAATCTCATATGTAGCAGAAAAATCTTAGCCTTGTTAAAGATATTAGAGAAACCTTCATCTTTTCTCAAGACCTGTAGTTCTTTAATAGTTGACTGTATGAGAGACCAAGTTTCAGATAGGAATAATTCCTTTGCTTGTAGCTGGTCTGACAAGCTGTTGGTAACTTTCAAGACTTGTTCTGCAACATGAAGATTCACTACAAACTTGAAAGACAGCATCTGTTTTTAGAGTCCACTTGCTTCAGCTGCAGCTTCTGGATCCGAGCTCTCCTCAACTTTGTGAATCACTGTTAACAGACTTCTGTAACGAAGCATAACCTTTGCAATTGGCCGATAATAGTAAGACCATCTTATTATAGTAGGTCTTTCTAATATCAAAACTTGCAGGTCTACTGCTGTGTGTGCCTAAATGAAAAGTTGGTACCTTCTGTTGCTGTTAGTTAGAAATGTGTACAGTGTGTTAATAACTGAAAAGAATGAAGAGAGACCACTAATATTCTTTACACAATCACCCAGTACTAAATTAAACCTGTGGGCATGGCAATGTATGTACTCTGCACCGGGAAATTTATCTCGCAGTTGTGCCTGAACGCACTAAAGCATCCACTCATGACACTTACCCTATCATAGCACTGTGCCACACAGTTTGACCAAATTAAGCCAGATTATTCTATATTCCTATACGTATTTAAAATCAGCTAAACTGGCTGCATCAACCTTTTCCATGTGATATGTACCAATGACACGTTCATTCACAACTCCTTCACTAAAATGCGTAACAAGAATAGCCAACTGTTCTTTTTTGACAAGTCTTTTGTCTCATCAACCATAACAGAAAAAAATTATGTATTATTTATATTGTTCCAAACATAATAAAAACAACTAATGTAAATTAATCCGTCTCTACACTTCAACCTTATTTATATTTTTTCGACACTGTTTCATGAGCACTGACCTTATAATAATTATATTTATACAGGCAGTCCCTGGCTTACGATGGAGGTTCCGTTCTTGAGACGCATTGTAACCCAAGAATCGCCATAAGCTGGAAAATCGTAAAAAATCTTAAGAAAACCTTACTTTTAATGCTTTGGGTGTATTAAAAACTATGTAAACTGCATTTTCATTGCATCCCTCACTACCCCCCCCCCCACCCACCCAAATAATACCTCTGGGCCTACATGGTTTGTTACTTGAACGGACAGAATTCTCTTTCCCTTTCATGAATGCAGCAAATCTGGTCATATTTCATTGTGTTAAATCCAGCAGGTTGAGTTTTTAGATATTCTCTTAAATATTTTTTCATGGGCTCGAACCCCCTTCTTTAGAACTCAATCTTTTAGGAAGGGTGGTCAGGTGGGCTGAAACCCCAGCTGGTTCAGGGTACTTGTGCCTCCCTCCAAGTATGTACTGTACATATAATTCTATCCTATTGTTAAGACTGAAGGTTTGTTTCACATATGAACGAATGACAAATTTTTAATCAATTTGTATTTTTCACAGCTAACAAACCTGGGGTCTTAATGCTTACTGCCCACCTCTAGCCACCCCTCTCATATCCGGGGTTGGAAGAAAGACTGATGCGTCACGAGGTACCAAGCGTGGTCGGTGACCAGCTTCCACTGTGTATAGTACGCATGAGTTGCCAGATGCCACAGATTCCTTTCTTTACAATTTTTAATTGGTTTAACCAGTTTCCAGCTGGCGCTAGGAGATTATCGTATTGTTAAGACCTAAGGTTTGTTACCCATGGAAAATACAAATTGATTAAAAATTTGTCATATTTGAATGCTCAAATATGAATATACTAACCTAAGTTAGTATATTCATTTTCATGAAAATAAGTTTGCTTAGGCATATAAACTAAGAATTAATTATTTAGCCTACTTTGCCATTAAAAACTTCTTTATGCTTGTCAAGTATTGAAGGCACAAAATCTTGGGTCTTTCCACCTTTGCATGCAAAATTCACCTCAAGGGTTTTGATTATGTCTGTCTGTGTGTCTGTTGGTGCTTGTTTAGTCGAAGCATAGGTCAGAGATTACAATATTCTTTATGTACAGTTATTTTTTTTTATTTTGCTAGAAATTTTATTATTTTGATGATTTTACGTGTACTAAGATATCTCAGAATGATGCTTATATGTATTTATTCTGAAGCTGTGCAAGACACAAAATGAACAGTTGAAAACAGCATACAAAAATTATCGATGTAGTATTACCAGTACTATTAGGCTGTCTGCATGTAAGATTCTTGTATGAATAGATTCATTATCGATTATTCCATGAAATAATAAGGCTATCACCTACTTCACCAAAACCAGGATATAATATCCTTCTGCTTTGATGCACATGGCGGATGTGCTAACGTGTGTTAATTTTCCTAATCTAAGCTACATTTTTATGCATAATTAATCTTTGTACTCTGCACTTCATTGCAGGAAGCTCCCCGGGCCCAGCTACACGTCCCACAGGTGAGTTGAGATAAAAACTAATTGTCAGCATAATAATTATGGCCTTTTGCCTCTGGGAAATTTCAAGGCATAACCTTGATACTTTTTGTGATTTTGTGTAATGTGTTCTTTCTTGCCTCTTTTGTCTTTTATTTCTTTTACAATTTCACAATCAAGCCTGTAGTGCAGATTATCCAAGTTTACCATTAGAATACAAATATTATTGGAATTCAATTACCTTGAGTGAATGAATGGTGTGTACGTACATGTCTGTCTGTTGGTATGTGTGTGTGTGTGCACAAGAGACATAGTTTAGTGATTAGAATGATGGTTTTATACAATTTTGTCTTTTGTAGTATACATTTTATAACTGCTTTAATTATTTGTTGAAAATATTGGTAGATTTCAATGAATTAATCTTATACAGGGTCTTTTCAATTCTTCTGACAATTCGTTTTTCTGACTCAGCTAGCTTGTTGAGTAGATTTCCAATGCTATTCATATTTGTCATAATTAGGATATTTGTCAAAAAATATTTTATCAAAAATATTTCATTTTATATTTTGCTTATAGTATCTCTTTGATGGGTATAGAAACCAAGGCCAGTAACTTCAACGGAATCTTGGTAGTACTAATCTGGTGTTTGGTATTTTCTTGGATACGGGTATTTTGTATCCTTGTACTGCTGGTAGGACTCCTTCAGGGGCTGGTGTAGTCTACATACTTACCCTCTATTTCCCCAAATCACTTTTTTTGGTACGGTAAAATACCTATCTAGTGACAATTGCTCTTTATGATTTTTTACCACTGTAACAGTAACTTTGCTCCATAATAAACTCACTAGCACTGCATTCAGCTTCTGTGTGCCTTCAAGTGTTTGTTTAAATGACTTCCTTGTGAAAAGTTATTTAATCTCTCTTGCCTTTTCTTGTATTTTTTACTTTTTACTCATTTGTTTGCAAAATCCTCATATTTATTTTAAATTATTCCGTTTGCCAACAGTAACATGTGGCTGGGAAATGAACCAGACACGGAGTTCAGGATTTTGCGCAAACTGGTTATTGTAATGCAAGACTTATTCCAAAGGGTTCCCAATTTCACCCATGATGAGGCACGGTGCTTGTCTGCAAAGAGATTGCATCCTGGCATGAGTACTGAGGCGAGGGAACACGTGGGAGAGCGTTACACACTACTTTCTTTCAATCAAAAAATTTACAAACCACTCAGAGGGAATGGAAATGACTGGGAGTTTACAGAAGGAACTATTATGTTGCTTGAATTTACTAGGGGATGTTTACTAGTATCACAAGGGGAGTAATCACAGCATTGAACCAAGATTGGGGGAGTGAGAAGCTAAACAAAGGAGGGGGAAAGTCACCTTGGAAGAACGGAAATGAAATGCAGACAAAAGGCAAAACAATTCCCAGGCTGAACTGGAATTTACTCTCACAGTGCCTGGAAATCCTGGGCTTGGTAGTCTTCTTATCTGCTGATATTCCTGTGCACTATGGAAGTATAAAAATACTTGGGATTTCCCCAGAGGAGGCAGGAGAGCAGAAGGGGTGAAGTGGTGTCTGCAGGGTGAGGTCTGAGGAGCTTCAGAGCTCTCCTAGTTCTGAGGATGAGCTACTGTGTCCCTGCCCTTTTACAATTTCTCCTGGTAAGCGCCGCCCCCCAATCCGGATTTTCCCTCTTGGGGGCAAATTCAGGACAGCCAATGGGAGCAAAGAGAGTTTGTCTAGAGAACGGAGGCTTTCAGTTCAAAGGGGCAACTTATATAGACAAGGATGAATGAGTCTTATTATAAGAAATCTTAACTTTCCTTGGTTCTGGCTTAAAACCTTTAACAATATATATATATATATATATATATATATATATTATTATATATATATATATATATAAACATATTCTTATATGCTTTTGCCTTCGCAACGCATATCATCCTCTCCGTAACTGTATAAAGTGTTGTAAAGTTGTTTGCTATATTTTCAGAATCCTTATTTTGCTTAAGAGTTAATATGTTCTAATAATGTATATTCAGATTTTGCATAATGTAATTAAAAGTTAAGAATAATGTAGAATGTGAGAAGAGAGAGAGATTAACATTGTCCGTTCGAAGCAGGAAGTTGCTGTCATCACTTGAGGTTGCGTGGTCCCAGTTTTTTTTTTTTTTTTTTTTTTTTTTTTGTAAACAATCATGCGAGGCTGACTGTCGAGAAACCATTTGAAGATTGCATCATCTTTCGTAAGACCAATCTAGAATTATTCTAAAACGCTTCACATACGACTGATACCTTTCATTTCATATAAGTAGTTAGAGATGTTTTTGTATTGAAAACTATCTAATGTCACTGGTAAATTAACTCATATCTATCACTTTGTCAAAAGAGATTATGTTGACTCGTAAGTACTTTAAATTTTGAAGTGGAAAGGTTTGTGACATCACTGAAGGAGATGATGAAACTTAATTTCATTCGAGAAAATTCTATAATCATATCTTTAACTTAAAAAGACTCTTATTGTCTTAAATCACGTAATAATAAAAGTTATTTATGACTGTAAACCCACTTTCTCTATATTTATTATTTTAAAAGAGAATTTTTACGAAAGTAGCTGTCCCTCATTTCTCAAGATCATTCACCCAACCATTTTTAGGTCAAAACACTGATCAGTTGCCATGCTACGAGATCACATTTTTGTTCATTCCAATATCAGAGACTATTCTCATTCGTTGAGAGTCTCCCCCCCCCTCTCTCTCTCTCTTCTCTCTCTATCTCTCTTCGTCTCTCTCTCTCTCTTGTATGAGAGAATTTTAACTTTCACATTAACCCTTAAACGCCGAAGCGGTAAAAATAAAAACCTCTCCCGAATGCCGGGGCCAGTTTGGAGTGATCTCGGAAGCAGAAAAAATAATTTTTTCAAAAAATCACAGCGCGCTTAGTTTTGAACTTTTGGCTCCTTTTTTTTCATTGCTTGAAGTTTAGTATGCAACCATCAGAAATGATAAAAATTATCATTAT
This sequence comes from Macrobrachium nipponense, assembly GCF_015104395.2. Taxonomy (NCBI): domain Eukaryota; kingdom Metazoa; phylum Arthropoda; class Malacostraca; order Decapoda; family Palaemonidae; genus Macrobrachium; species Macrobrachium nipponense. The sequence continues at coordinate 61,724,169 of NC_087200.1, forward strand.
CATATATAATAATGCCATATATGATAGCGCAAAAACGAAATTTCATATATAATGTGATTTCAAATCGCGCTGTGCGCAAAAAGGTTAAAGGTAACAAGTTACTTTTTTTCGTTTTAATGTAAACTAAATTGCGATCCTTTTGGTATATAACACATTGTAAAACGATAAAAACAACACAGAGAAAATATTATCACAAAATGATGCATGAATTCGTAACGCGCAGACGTAAAAATATATATTTTTTTTAAATTCACCATAAATCTAAATATTGTTATAGAGACTTCGAATTTGCTTCAAGATGAAGTTAAATGATGGAATATTACGATACTGTAAGAGTTTTAGCTTACAATTGCAGTTTTCGACCATTTCGGACGAGTTAAAGTTGACCAAATGTCGAAAATTTTTGTTATAATTTTTTTTTTATATGCAATTATTTGGAAATTAGAAAAGCTACAACCTTCAAATATTTATTTTTCCTTTTATTCTAAATGAAATTGCGCACATTTTCATATATAAAACTCTATGAAATGCCTAATATGAAACGGAGCAAATTTTCCGAGAATGCGATGTACGCAATTAGGAGATTTATGGCGGAGAATCCGCGCGCGGAGGGAAGGAAAGTTTTTTTCATAAATTCACCATAAATCGAAATATTGTGCTAGAGACTTCCAATTTGTTGCAAAATGAAGGTAAATGATTGAATATTACTAAAATGTAAGAGTTTTAGCTTACAATTTGCGTTTTTTTTCGACCATTTCGGTAGAGTCAAAGTTGACCGAACGTGGTTTTTTTTCTATTTATCGTGATTTATATGCAAATATTTCGAAAATGAGAAAAGCTACAACCTTCAATTATTTTTCGGTGTATTCTACATGAAATTGCGCACATTTTCATATATAAAACTTTATGTAACGACTAATTTAAAATGGTGCAAACATTACCACAATCACACGTATGATTTTTTCGAAGAGTTACCGCGCGGACGTAAGGAAAATGTTATTTTTTTCATAAATTCACCATAAATCGAAATATTGTGCTAGAGACTTCCAATTTGTTACAAAATTAAGGTAAATAATTGATTATTACTAAAATATAAGAGTTTTAGCTTACAATTGCGTTTTTCTACCATTTCGGTAGAGTCAAAATTGACCGAAGGTTGAAAATTTGTCACTTATCATTTTTTTTATATGAAAATATTTCAAAACTGATAAAAGCTACAACCATGGGTTGTTTTTAGTTGTATTGTGCATGAAATTGCGCACATTTCCATATATAAAACTTTATATAGCGGCTAATTTTAAAATGGTGCAAACATTACCACAATCGCATGTATGATTTTTTTCGGAAGAGTTACCGCGCGGACGTAAGGAAAAAGTTTTTTCATAAATTCACCATAAATCGAAATACTGTGCTAGAGACTTCCAATTAGTTGCAAAATTAAGGTAAATAGTTGAATATTACTACAATATAAGCGGTTTAGCTTACAATTGCGTTTTTCGACCATTTCGGTAGAGTCAAAGTTGACCAAAGGTTGAAATTTTGGCACTTATCGTTATTTATATAAAAATATTTCAAAACTGATAAAAACTACAATCATGAGTATTTTTTATTGTATTCTAAATGAAATTGCGCACATTTGCATATATAATACTTCATGTAACGGATAATTTAAAACGGTGCAAAAATTATGTCAAAGTGACGAAATAATTTCTGAGATGTGTCACTGATACTTTTTAGTGCGATAAGAAAGAAATTTGCGCTTGCGCGCCTGCGTAACGATTGTAAACAAAACAACGCCTTGATCCGTGAACTCACAGCATCCCCCAAGGCGCGTGATTCAAAAGTTTTAGGCTGGTAGGCCTATAAGTATTTTTCCGCGAATTTAAAAAAAACTTTTTTGAGTCGACGTATGGTACATCCATTCGGCATACGGGGGACATTTTGACTCGACGTTTAATACGTCCATTCGGCGTTTAAGGGTTAATGTGAAACCAACCACTCCACACTACACACATGACCCCCTTTCTAATCCCACACCTGTGTTGCCTATAGAAATTCATTTCAATCTTTTGATATCGGTAGGAGTTATTCTCTCTCTCTCTCTCTCTCTCTCTCTCTCTCTCTCTCTCTCTCTCTCTCTCTCTCTCTGTTATTGGCTGTTTATATATTTCTAATGGTTAAATGTTTCAGATGACTTTGAAATGATATTAATAATACCAATTCAATGGTATATTTGCTGTAGGATGATATACTTTAAGTATACATTTGGTATTTGAACTTTCAAGATGGGCAGATATAAGCATTTTTAGAGGGAAGTTCTAACTATTCGTGGGTTCGAGCTATTTGTGGGGGTGTCTGGTACCCATCCCCCACGAATACGGGGAACACTGTATATAATTTGGTTATATAACCAATTTCAAAGCCATAAATTCTATTGAAAAAGAATATCAAGTATAACTATTTGGTATTTAATCTCTTTATTACTGGATACAGTCTTGATTATATTATGGCTACCATTAAAAGGCTTTTAACAATTAGGTATGTAGTGCTTACTCGAATTCATGGGGTGACAAGCAATCTGAAATCACTAATATATACTTTTATTCTGAGTTTTAATTTAAATATTGGCTAGAAGCAGTTAACAGATTCATTTATTTAGATTATGAAAGGTCATGGCAATGGAAGGGTTAATCCTTTGCCTCATTACAATACATAGATTGGTTCTATTACGTAATCCCAAGAAAAATGAGATACCGGTACATAAATAAAAAAGGGATTTTGACGAAGGAAAAATCTATTTCTGGGCGACGACCTGTGTTGCCCCATGAAATGGTTCCTTTGATACTATTTCTTAGGTATAAATATATTGCTATTCATCCCAGAGAAAAAAGAAACAATATAATGCCAAGATAAATGGCTCGCTCACCTTAATAAAGGTGTCGGTATAGTCAATAGAGCGAGTGGAATCCACTACCAGAGGTCCCTTGCCATTTAGCTTCTTCCTTCGACAAAACCCCCAACTACGGAGGAGCCGTACTACAGCTCTCGTTACCCTCTACTACTACTGTGAGTGCCTCCGACGCCTGTGACGTCATTCCTGAAGATAGCATCCAAGCTTGGGGTAAGCAGGGTGAGGAATACTAACTACAGGGTGGGATTTCACGGGGCGACACAGGTCGTCGCCCAGAAATAGATTTTTCCTTCGTCAAAATCCCTTTTCTGGGCTAAACCTGTGTCGCCCCGTGAAATAGTACCAGAGAATTAAAACACCAAGCTTGGGAGACTGCACAGATATAAGAAGGTAAAAATAAACACCTATAAGGTTAATAGTATAATGATCAACTTAAGAATACAGAGTCTTACAAATTACAACTTAACTGTAGGAACCCTAAATCATGGGTTAATAACCTACAGATAATTAGCTTACGACTTAAAATTAATTACATGTAAATAAGTAGGCTTAAGGTAAAGACATACAAATTGACATATATACAAAAACAATAGGACTGAGTCCCAAGCTAGAATAATGAATGTAACAGCAACATTCAAGGCAATATCTACATCAGAGGCGGCCTAACTAAGTAAGGGTGCAATGAGGCAGGCAGAAGGGAAGGCTACAGGGAGGAAAGGATAGAAAAATCATTCAGTGTCAGGAAAAACTGTGTTTCCAGCTGCCACTGCCAGGAATTTGAGGGCTTCTAAAAGATTTTAAGTAGTGGCGTTTAAAAACTGTCTGGGATTTCCAGCCTGTATAATTCTTAAGATCGTCAAAATTCATATGTTGAAAGTAGTTAATAGAGGTGGCCACTGCCCTAACATCATGGACACGAGGAAAGGAATCTGGATTGGCCTGTTTAATGAAGTATAAGATTTGTTGTCTGGTCCCTTTTAGGGAAATTGTACCACCCTTCTCCCTAATGAACAAAGGACCTGAGGATCTTAGGGTTGTTCTACCTAAGTAAGCTCTCAAGGAGTTAACTGGGCAAAGAGAATTGTCCTGAAGGAGTGGTAGGATTTTCCACGAGGACCACCTGTCCTGTGGGTCTTCATTTTTGGCTAGAAAGTGACAATCTGGAGTTAGGAGAACTTCCCCTGAGGGAAGGAATTCAATGTGACCTGGTTCCCTTGATAAGGCTGACAGTTCAGAAATTCTAGCTCCTGAGGCTAGGCTTAGTAAAAATAAAGTTTTCCTCAGGAGAGTTGTATAGTTACATGAATCATTATTAATGTCTGAGGCCAGTTTGAGAACATCATTCAGAAACCAAGAGACTGACTTAGGTCTCTCTGAAGGTCTAAGTCTAGCACAAGCTTTCGGAATAGAGGAAAAGAAGTAAGAGTCTGTAAGATCTATACTAAAACCAAATTGGAAGATCTTTTTAAGAGCTGATTTGGTAGTAGTAATAGTGCTTGCTGCTAGTCCTTTCTCGAACAATGATCTAAAGAAGGATATGGCCAGATTTGTGGTCATGACTTGCGAGTTTGAATCTTTGAGAAATATTGCCAGTTTCTTAACAGACGAGTCATATTGACGCAAGGTAGATTCCCTTTTATCTGATTCCAAGAATGAAATATTCTGGGGGTCAATATCCGCATTCCTGCAAGCCGCAAACTTCATGAAATCCATAAAGTTAGGGTTTTCTGAATCCTTGAGGAAGCGGACACAGTCCGAGTTTGCACTAACTGGGTTAGTCTGGGGTTGGGAATCCGTAGAGGTCGGAGTTCCAATTCTAGAAGTAGAGGGAACCAATTGCTCTTGGGCCAGTTGGGGGCTACTAAAGCCACCTGGCCCTTGAATGACCTGAGTTTGTTCAGTACTTTCAGAAGAAGATTCACCGGAGGGAATAGGTAAATCTTTTTCCATACATTCCAATCTAGGACCATAGCGTCCGTAGCATATGCCAGAGGGTCCAGGTTGGGTGCCACATAACAAGGAAGTTTGTGATTTGACTCCGCGGCAAAGAGGTCTACCTGAAGTCCCGGGACTTGCTGACCGATCCAAGTGAACAAGTTTTTGTCTAGTGCCCACTCCGACTCCAATGGAACGGAGCGAGATAGAGCGTCTGCCACTACGTTCTTGACTCCTGCCAGGTGAGTGGCTGACAAGTGCCATTTGTTCTTGTTTGCCAGAGAAAAGATGGCTATCATGACATGGTTCAAATGGCTTGACTTGGATCCGCCCCTGTTTATGCAGTGGACTTCTACTGCACTGTCCAGAACTAGCTTGATATGTGATTTCTTGGACCTTTTTGTACTGAGAGTATCCTCCCCATCCGGTTAGTGAGGCGTCCGTGTGGATCACTAAGGACGGTGGGGGAAATTGCAGGGGGACTGCTTTTGATAGGTTGTTTACCTCCGTCCAGGGGCGGAGACGTTTCCGTAAGATCGCTGGGATAGAGGCCAATCTGTCCCGTGATTTGCAGTTCGCTTTGGAACGCCATACCCTGTTTATATCCTTGAGTTTGGCTTTCAAAAGGATGTCTGTGACTAAAGCAAACTGGAGTGAGCCCAGGATTCTTTCCTGACACCTCCGAGATGTTTGATGTTGTTTGAGAAATTGCTTTGTGGATTTTGCTATTTCTTTCCTTTTCAACGACAGAATTGATAGAGTATGTGACTTCAAGTCCCACGGAAGGCCTAACCACTGTAATCGGGATTCCGGTGTTAGTCTGGACTTGGTTTTGTTTATTTGAAAACCTAGGTGTTCAAGAAATTTGATTACTTTGACCGTTGCTTCCTTGCATTCTTTGGGATTCTTTGCCCAAATGAGCCAATCGTCCAGATAAGCCACTAGCATTATTCCCTGCTTCATTAATTCTTGGACGACTGCTTCCGCCAACTTTGTAAATATCGTGGGGGCTATGTTGAGCCCGAACGGCATTACTTTGAAGGAATAAGACCTGTTTCCTAGTTTGAAGCCTAGGAATGGTCGGAAGTGTCTGGCTATGGGGACATGATAGTAGCCATCTGTAAGATCTATAGAGGTTGTGACGGCCCCACGGGGAAGTAAGGTCCCGTACCTGCGAAACGGTCAGCATCCTGAACTTGTCGCAATGAATGAATAAGTTCAGATGGGACAAGTCTAGGATGATTCTTCGGTTTTCCGAGTCTTTCTTTGGCACGCTGAACAAGCGTCCTTGAAATTTTAAATTGTTGACTCTTGAAACTACTCCTTTGAGAAGGAGGTCTTGAGTATACTCCATCAATTCCGCTGTTGGTGTTTGATAGAATTTGTTGGTTGGAGGAGGGCCCTCTAGCCAACTCCAACCCAGGCCTTTGGTTACTATACTTTGAGCCCAAGGGCTGAACCTCCACCGGTGGCGGAAGAGGTACAGTCTCCCTCCTACCTTGGGACTCTCACTGTTGACTTGCCGAGGGACGACTGCCGCACGCTCCCCGGAAGCCTCTACCTCTACTTGCGGCCCTGTCGGATCCCCTATGGCGAGAGGCGCCCCTAGCTCTGCTGCCTCTCGCGAACCTGTTGAAGGGCTGAAAGTTCTGACCTTCAAAGGTAGGGTTGTAAGCCGGAGAGACTGCATAAGAGATGGAAGGTTGGGGTTGCTGAGATTGTGGAGTCAGAAACAAGAACTGTTGCTGACTCTTAGAGGAGGCGTGCTGCTGTCCTTGAGGTATCTGCACTGCCTGGACAAGCGCCTGCTGAGGAGCCTGGAAGGGTAGAAACTTCCTAGGCTTCTTTTTGATCCTCGGGTTTGACCTGGAGGGTTCCGGCTTCCTCTTTGCCACTAGACCCCACCTGACTTTGAGGCTCTGGTTGACCTTAGAGGCCTCATGCAAGACCTCCGCCATCACTGGAGCAGGGAAGAGGTCTGTCCCCCAGATTGAGGAAGCAATGAGCTTTTTAGGCTCATAACGGATGGTGGCTTCCGCCAGGACGTGCTTCCTACAATTCCTCCTGGCGACTAAAAAGTCATAAAGATCACACTGCATGGTGTGCAGCAGACCTTTAGCCATGACTCTAAACAACGGCTCTCGCTGGTAGACCAGAGCCGTCATCTCAGCTGTCGTCATGGAGGAGAGGGATCTTGCCAACCTAGTCTGAGCGTTGAACTCTGTCTGGATGAGGGAATCCGATAACTTAGGAAGCCTCTCACTAAAGAGGGTGGTGGCGCAGTCAGGTTTGAGCTTGCCTACTGAGAAGGTGGGCACAGCACCTTCAAAGTAGGCGTCAGAGCCTGGGATCAGGAGGGAGGTGGGTTCCGTCTCCCGGAGCTGAGGCATGGGCTCATCTTTAAGGGCTGCCTGAAAGGTTGCTTCCACTACCTTAAGGGTAAGTGGGAGCGGAGTGCCTTCCACCGGAGTAAAAATTGTGAAGGGACTCCTAAAAGCTGTGATGCGGGAGTTCTCACAACCCCACTCTTCTAGACTTCTCAGCAGTGTCTGTTGAGCCTGTTCCCGAGGAAGGATTACTGTCTCCTTGGGGACTTTGTCTTCCCTCATCATGGCTGCATCCGTGAGGTGGACGTAACCCATGAATGGGGGTTGAAGGTCACTGGGGTAAAACTCGAAGTCTTCCAGCCTTTGAGTCCCAATGCCCTCAATCGACAACATCCCATTGACGAACGGAGCATGTGCCGCAATCCTCCAGGGGTTGGCAGCTTTGAATTCCGGCAGTAAGCGGGAGTCCGGCATTGCAGTAGGGAATACTTGTACGGACTGTGAAGTTCCTGCAGCGTCGAGTCTCAAAGGCCAGATAAAGCATTCTCCTGAGCGGCCAGTCGTTCTGCTAGGGACTGAATCAACTGACCGGAGGCCTCAACAGAGCTTGTAAGTTGGGAGAGAATCGTGCCAAACTTGCTGTCAACCAAGTTTCCCACGACATCTCCCATCTTCTCCAAGATGTTGGAGGAGAAAACTTTGGCATTAAAGGGGGGTGCCTGGGCCCTCTCCTTCCGAGACCTGTGTTTAGGAGACCTTGAGGCTGAAGAAGAAGCCGCCCTCGACCTGACTGCCCCAGGGTGGGAAGCCGGGGTACTAGCGTCAGTTGAGGGGGCCGACTTCCTGGGTAAGGACTTCACCAGGTTATCATTATGAGATTTAACCTTGGGGATCACTGAAGAAGTCTTGGGGCGCACTGCCCGTTGCTCTTCCGTGAATCCCCGGAAAGAAGTTGAAGAAGAAGGATCAGGAGAAGGAGAAAATGAGGAGCTCAGGAAAAGACCCTGAGCTCCCACAGAACCTGCCTCTACTGCACCCTTACCTGCGCCCATGGAGTCTACTGTCATGGGCTCGACGTCGAGGTTCAAGGCAGCAACGTCCTCCGTGACGTCCTCGGAGAAGTCACCCTCCGGAAGAGACACAAGAGCTTGAATATCCGCTATCAGCGGAGCGGCAACTAAGGGGTCGATCACTGATCCCTTCTTGGCCCCGGGGAAGATAAGGTCTGCCATGTCCTGGGCCAGGATGTAAGGACAGCCCTTGGAGTTCCTTCCAAAGCCCCCGACCCAGGCTTTCAGAGACGTAAGTGCCTTCTTCCCTTCATCAGAGCCCTGCAAGAGGTCTAGAATTAGGGAGAGGGAACGACCAGGGTCGAGACTGGATCCAGTAATAGTAGTATGAACACATGTAAGAAAAATTCAATATCATTAGATACAATTAACGCTTATGGCGGTAATAATACTTACTACGATGGAGGCTTCGCCAACTAGGGCGTAACACGTGAGGCACCCTTCGTGGTGCCACACCAAAAAGTCCTCTACCCTCACCGCGCATCCAGCATGAGAGCGGCAGACTTCGTGGCCGCATGGGTCCTGCAGTACAGCGGTGCACCCAACCTCTTGGCAACACACGACCTGTAAGTCAAAGGATACATGAGTATCGTTGACAACCTCCGGGGAGGCACAATGTCAGTATCCGTGGGTGCCGGAGTGGGACCAACGGATATAGCTTATATATAAGTAACATGTAATATATCCTGCCGGAGTAAGTCCGGAGGCACAAACAAACACACATATATGTATGTGTATATAAAAGCATAAAAATATAACATGAACTTGTATAAGCATAGAGGATCATGGGAGGAAGGCCGCTGTCTCGATGTTAAACTTCCCCTGATAGCACGTAGTGCGAGGTAAGCTGCTCCACTGGGGCCGGAGCAGTACGGGCTGGAGCAGTACAAACCATATAGCAAGAGGTACCTAGCTCCCGGAGCGTGAGCCGGAGAGGGATAACATGAGGCAGAGCCACTACCCCCCGGCGTGAAACTCTAGATCGCATATAAAACAAAATAATAATAATATATATATAACATTATCAAAGTAAAAACATAATATACCAAGTGTGTGTCTGTGTGTATGTATCCAATGGGCGGATAGGCTCAATGATACTCCCTCCTTAACGACCAGTCCGGTGGTGGCCGGAGCTAGTACCGCCGGAGTGGGGAAAGAGGAGGGAGGGGTGATGGGTGGGGTAGGGGAACCTTCCACCCATCCACGGCCGATGTATGGTCGGAAGGAAGGAAGGGGAGGGGGGGTGGGGAGGTCCTGAGCCCCGAGCCAAGTGACAGTGTGTGAGATCACCTGTGGAGGGAAACCTCCCCACTACCCCTATGAGTCACCCCCTCTCATGCAGACTCAGAAGCTAGCTATGAGCAGCGAGTCATCACCCACTAGCGTGGGTGGGCAAGGTGCGGAGGGGGGAAGGAGGGGATGGGGAGGAGACCCAACAACCGGGTGGCTCACTGTGATCGACCAACGGCCCTCCTGGCCAGGTGGTAAGACACGTGGTGAGGAAGGCCAGGCGATACAAGAGTCGTCGGCCGACTGAGACAACAGACACACCATATAATGATACAATGATATAAAATATACATATGATATCTAAATAGTTAGGCTAACACGGGGGAAAGGAAATAAAATCAGGATAATAGAAAGGCTAACATACACCAATCCGCAGATTGGTGTATGTTAGCCCAACCCGAGAGCCTAGTCAAATTGTGTACTATATCGTAAAACCATAACATAGGACTAGTGGCCAGGACTAAGAGAAAGAACATAGTTCTAATGTAAAAACTCCTAACGAAACGTATGGGCTAGGCTAGGCTAAGGTCCGAAACGTGCAATCGGAGTGGGGTCCCCATGAAGGCCCGAACTAAGAGTAGCTAACTGCATAAAACAATATCAAATAGTTAACGATATCATAAAATACTGCTAAAAGGTAATTCCAATGGTATGGGAGACCAAGAGAATACCTAGACCGCCATGCGGTCGGAGGAGCCGGCCAGGGACGATGACGTTCCCGCTACCTTATCTCCTACCAAGCATAAAACAGGGAAAATCAGCATAAAATGTGATCTGGAACCTTAAAGCAGTACTTAACTTAGAAGCAGTAGCTGAAGACATCTTGATGTATCCAAAAAAACCAAAGAAAGCGATTGCACAACACAGAGAGAAAAAAAAAAAAAAAAAAAAAAAAAAAAAACGTGTGTGGTGACGATGGCGGCTATCAAAGGAATGACGTCACAGGCGTCGGAGGCGCTCACGGTAGTAGTAGAGGGTAGCGAGAGCTGTAATACGGCTCCTCCGTAGTTGGGGGTTTTGTCGAAGGAAGAAGCTAAATGGCAAGGGACCTCTGGTAGTGGATTCCACTTGTTCTATTGACTATACCGACACCTTTATTAAGGTGAGCGAGCCATTTATCTTGGCATTATATTGTTTCTTTTTTCTCTGGGATGAATAGCAATATTTATACCTAAGAAATAGTATCAAAGGAACCATTTCACGGGGCGACACATGTTTAGCCCAGAAATAAGATTACACCAGAGTGTTTCTCAGGTATTTCTCAGGTATAGATCAACTACACATTCAACTAAAAAAAAAGCACAACTCCTTTGCAAGTTCCAGCTCATACTGGACTTGGAACATCTGAACTAAGTTTAAATTATAATTTTATTAAAGATAATATGCAATATAATTATCCTAGAAATTAAAAGTGGTACCAAAAAAGGGATTTTGACGTAAGGAAAAATCTATTTCTGGGCGATTGGTTCGTGTCGCCCAGCGAAATATCCTTTAATCCATTATTTCTAAGGTAAATGAACTAACAAATACCAGAGAATAAACAAAATAAAGAAAAAGGTCAGTATAACTGACTCGCTCACCCTCCAAGAGGGCGTCGGTATGAACACTAGGGCGAGTGAGACCACTACCACGAACCTCTTACCAATAGAAATCTCCTACGACAAAACCCCCACAAGAGGGGAGCCGACCCACAGAACGGGCAGCAACTACTACTACTCCACCCCACGCTACCGACTGCTGCGCCTCTGGTGGCCATCCTGAAGTTAGCAAGCAATCTTGAGCGCAGGGATGGGTAGGGTGGGATTTCGCTGGGCGACACGAACCAATCGCCCAGAAATAGATTTTTCCTTATGTCAAAATCCCTTTTCTGGGCTCAGTTCGTGTCGCTGCGCGAAATCGTACCAGAGAATTAGCACAAGATTGAAAATAAAGAAGGTCTCAATAAAACTTAAAATAAAATAGATTATTATAATTGCAAGAAAATATATACACATACATAATTGTTTATACAATTTGGAAAAACAACACTTAAGATTAGCTTAAAGTTAACATATATGTACAGGGCTTACATGGGAATATATGTTGAACTTAACACCTGTGTATAATTATCACATACAACAATAATTAAAGCAATTATAATAAATAATATGATTCTGAACAAACTTAGAATACAATATGGTACATAAATTTATAGATCTTAATAGACAAATCTATAACCATTGTAAATGGAGATGTGTCACCCTAGCATAAAAATAAGGGGACCACATCATAGAGATCATTATATACAATCAATTGTGGGTGACCCTAGCAAAAAAATAAGGGACACCCACTGTACCATCACAAGAGCAGCTAAGACTCAAGGTAGACGTAGATGAACAAGGTAGGTATAGACAAACTGTTGACTGAGATAGGTAGAAAGGAGATCTGGATCTTCAACTTAAGATTAAGCAGAGTCGGGGGAAAGGGAAACTATGTTACCCGCCGCAACTGCTGAAAATTTCAGAGATTCCAAGGACTTTAAGTAGTGACGCTTAAATACTGTCGGCGATTTCCATCCAGTATACTTTTTCAAATCATCAAAATTCATGTGTTGGAAATAGTTAATTGAGGTGGCAACTGCCCTGACATCATGGACTTTAGGGAAGGATTCAGGGTTGGCTTGTTTAATAAAGTACAGGATCTGTTGCCTGATACCTTTAATTGATAAAGTACCACCTTTTTCTCTTCTAAAGAGAGGACCCGAAGAGGATGAGGATGTCCTGGACAGAAAGGCTCGTAAGGTCGTTACTGGACAAAGAGAAACATCTTGAGGAAGGGGTATAACCTTCCACGGTTCCCACCTCAACAAAGGATCCTCATTCTTTGGTAAAAAGCTACGATCCGGAGAAAGTAGAACTTCCCCTGAGGGAAGAAATTCTATATGATTCGGGTCTCTGGATAACGCCGACAGTTCTGAAATTCTAGCTCCTGAAGCCAAGCTTAATAAAAATAGAGTTTTTCTTAAGAGCATTATAAATGAGCATGTCGTATTATCTGTGTCTGAAGCCAGCTTTAGAACATCATTTAAGAACCATGACACTGACATAGGCCTTACTGAAGGTCTAAGTCTAGCACAAGCCTTGGGAATAGACGAGAAGTAAGAATCTGTCAAGTCTATGTTGAAACCAAGTTGAAAAATCTTCTTCAAGGCTGACTTGTTTGTCGTAATGGTGCTAGCTGCTAAGCCTTTTTCGAATAAGGATCTGAAAAAGGATATAGCTGAATTGATTGTCATGATTTTAATGTCTGATTCTCTCAGGAAGACTGCCAACTTTTTGACTGCAGCATCATACTGTCTCAAAGTTGAATCCCTTTTATCGGATTCCAGGAAAAGAATATTTCGTGGATCGATATCTGCATCTCTTTTAGCCGCAAACTTCATGAAGTCCATAAAGTTAGGGTTTTGAGAATTCCTGAGGAAGCGAACACAGTCTTCGTTTGTACTGACTGGGAGAGCCTGGGATTGGGAATTCGAAGAGGACGAAGACCCAGTTCCAGAATCAGCGGGTACCAGTTGCTCTTCGGCCAGTCTGGGGCTACTAGAGCTACTTGACCCTTGAACGTCCTGAGTTTGTTCAGTACCTTCAGGAGAAGATTCACTGGAGGAAAGACATAAATCTTCTCCCAGTTGTTCCAATCTATGGACAGGGCGTCCGTGGCATAGGCCAGAGGGTCCAGGTTGGGGGCCACATAACATGGAAGTTTGTGGTTCGCTTGAGATGCGAACAGATCTACTTGCAGACCTGGAACCCTCCGGAGAATCCATTGGAACGAACTGTTGTCCAGTGACCATTCCGACTCCAGAGGAACTGAGCGGGATAGAGCATCTGCTATGACGTTTCTCACTCCAGCTATATGGGTGGAGGAGAGGTGCCAACTGAACTTGTCCGCCAGGGAGAAGATGGTTACCATGACATGATTCAGATGTCTTGACTTGGAGCCTCCCCTGTTTACGCAATGGACTACCACTGCGCTGTCCAGAACTAACTTTATGTGAGAGTTCTTTGGCGGACGTAACCTCTTCAGAGTCAAGAACACTGCCATCGCTTCCAATACGTTTATGTGAAGCTGGCGGAACTGAGGTGACCAAGTTCCTTGAACCTTCTTGAACTGAGAATATCCTCCCCAGCCGCTTAATGAAGCGTCTGTGTGGATGGTAATTCCCGGAGGAGGAAACTGAAGGGGTACTGATATGGACAGGTTCTTCAATTTTGCCCAAGGGCGCAGACGATTCCGTAGAATCTGTGGGATTGATGACAACTTGTCCCTGGATCTGACATTTGCTCGTGAGCGCCAGATCCTGGTTAGGTCTTTCAGTTTGGCTTTCATCAAGATGTTTGTCACTGAGGCAAATTGGAGGGAACCCAGGATTCTTTCCTGGTTTCTCCTTGAAGCATATTTGTGCTTTAGAAATTGTTTCACTGACTTCGCTATTTCTTTTCTCTTGGCTGATGGAATCGACAGAGTATGGGAGGATAGATTCCATTGAATGCCCAGCCACTGAAAGTTGGACTCCGGAGTGAGTCTTGACTTTGTTCTGTTTATCTTGAACCCCAGATACTCAAGGAACTGGATTACTTTCAGTGTGGCTTTGTGACATTCCTCGACTGTTGGAGCCCAAATCAACCAATCGTCGAGATACGCTACTACCATTATCCCTTGAGACCTCAGTTCAACGTTGGACGACTACTTCCGCCAACTTCGTGAACACCCTGGGTGCCACGTTCAGACTGAAGGGAACTACCTTGAAGGAGAATGCTTGATCTCCCAGCTTGAAGCCCAGATAAGGGCGAAAGTGTCTTGCAATAGGGATATGATAGTATGCGTCTGTAAGATCGATAGAGGTGGTGACGGCCCCACGGGGAAGTAAGGTCCGCACCTGCGAGATAGTCAGCATTTTGAACTTGTCGCAGCGAATGGCCAAGTTTAAGCGGGACAAGTCTAAGATTACCCTTCTTTTTAGTGAGCCTTTCTTTGGCACGCAGAATAAGCGACCTTGAAACTTTAATCTGTTGACTCTCGCTATTGCTCCTTTCTGAAGGAGGTCCTCCGTATACTCCGCCATTTCTTTTGATGGAAGTTGAAGGAATGGTCTGGATGGAGGAGGATCCGCAATCCAACTCCAACTCAGGCCTTTTGACACAATGCTCTGTGCCCAATTGCTGAATCCCCACCGATGCCGGAAGAGAAAACAGCACCTCCCTCCTACCTTCGAGCTCTCACTGTTGCTGGGTTGAGTGACCTCCGCGACCTCCACGGAAGTGTTTTCCCCTGTTGAGAGACCTTCCTGATCCTCTCTGACGAAAGGATCCCCTAGCTCTTCCTCCCCTGCCAAACCGGTCATAGTGCTGAAAGGCCTGGCCCTCGAACACTTGGTTAAAGGCTGGGGAGACAGCGTAGGAGGTGGAAGGCTGAGGCTGGGGGGAAATCACATAAATGGGTTGTGACTGAGCTTTAGAAGTAGAGGGTTGGGCTGATTGTACCATAGGTACAGCGGAAACAGCCTGGGTAAAACGTTGCTGCTTCTTTTGGTAAGGCTGGTAACGTTTAAGTTTCTTCTGTGTCTTACCTTTTGTAGATTGATCTTGGCGTCTCTTAGCTGTGAGACCCCAACGATCCTTAAGGCTCTGGTTGAGCCTTGTTGCTTCAGCTTGGACCTCCTTGACCATTGACTCAGGAAAGAGGTCTGCCCCCCGGTGGTTGGAGGAAAGCAACTTATTCGGCTCATGCCAAATAGTTGCTTCCTGGAGGACATGCTTCCGGCAGTTAATCCTAGCTGTAGCAAACTCAAACAGATCAGACTGGACGGTATGCGTCTGGGACTTAGTCAGGAGCTTGAAGAGCGGCTCTGAAGCATAAGAAAGAGCCGCTACTTCCGTCATTGCCATGGTATTCATGGACCTGGCAAGCCTAGACTTGGCCTCAAATTCAGCTTGAATGAGGCTGTCAGGAAGCCTAGGCAGCTTCTTGCCGAACTGATCCATAGCGCAGTCTGGTTTGAGCTTGCCAGCTGAGAAGGTGTTAGGCAAATCTTCCCACAGATCTCCAAGTGAAGGGAGCAAAGGAGATAAGGGGTCTGCTTCCCTTAATTGTGGTAATGATTCACCTTTCTGGGCAGCCGGAATGGTGACTGTCGCTATCTTGGTCAAGAAGAGAAGAGGAGTTCCCTCCTCCATCGTAAAAATGGTGAAGGGACTCTTAAAGGCTTGTATTCTCGTGTTTGAACAATCCATCTCCTCTAAACACCTGAGCCATTCTCTTTGAGCCTGGTCACGGGAGTAGAGGACTGTCTCCTTCGGTACCTTATCTTCTCTAGTCATGGCTGCGTCAGTAAGTCTGGCGTAGCCAATGAACGGCGGTTGGAGGCTCTCCGGGTAGAACTCGAAGAATGGGGTACATCTCATCACCGCCAACTCATCGCCGCCAACTAATCGCCGCCTACTCATCCCCGGCCCAACTCATCCCCGGCCCAACTCATCGCCGGCCCAACTCATCCCTGGGCCAACTCATTCCCGGTAGTGATTAATGAAATTCAGTAAATATTAAAAACACCTTTATTCAGAATCAAGTATGACTCTTTCATGACACTAAAAATAAATTAACACCATATAATTAAAGACAAAAAATCCATGAAAATATAGAAAAAAAAATTATTTTATGTTATGAGAAATGCCTCTTAAATATTCAATGGGAGTCCTTTCATTAAAATTTTGGACAATTCTAAGAATGCGGGAATCAGTATCCCTGTACTTTTTTAATTTGGCGGGTGGTGAACTGCCTGCTATAAGTGATTCCAAATAAAAATCTCTACCTTTCTGAACTTTTTTAAGTGCATTTATGAATTTCCAGACTGTAGGATGTTCCATTCCTAATTCCATTTGTAATCTTCTGTTCGCTCCTTCTACATGGTTGTTTGTTTTATCTTCATGATTCAAAGTTCGAAAATACAAATTCCACATTTCCAATGGAAAGAGTGGTGCACGTCTGCTATTTCCACGTCTGTTTAACCGACCTATATAATTGTCTTCAAGCCAGTTCAAGATTGGCACATGCTCTGGGGATAATTCATCAGCTAAGACGTCAATATATGAATCAATATGACTGACAGGTACAAATGCAAGCGCCAGTATCATCTTTACTTGTAAAGAAAACTGGCTATCGTTATTATAGCGAGAACTTAGACCCAAAGCCGCAATGTGTTTTTGCATGTTTTGGCTAAGGTGAAAGAAGGAAGCCTTCACCCTTTTAGTTCGACTTGTGGAAAATTTTCCTTGATTGCCAAAAATGCTGCAATTTCAAAATCACATACAACCGATTTCGGGTTTACTGTTGGTTTTTGTAAAGATTTCGTTTCTTTTGGGGGAAAATCACTTAATAATACGAGTAGCCTACTTTACCAATAATAATAATACCAACTTCTCCTTCCAAACAGCAAAATTCTATCTTAACTGGGACCACTGTCTTTTAATAAAAATCTTCCTTCTGGTTTTGGTTCTGTTTCGTAGGTCGAATATTCATCAGGGATTGCTAAATGATTTAGGTCAACTGGATTTGGCAGAGAGGCACTAATCTGGTAATTGAGTAACTGTTGTTTCGTTTTTATTTACACTGCCTTGCAGCGTGTGTGTGTGTGTGTGTGTGTGTGTGTGTGTGTGTGTGTGTGTGTGTGTGTGTGTTGGACCGGTGATGAGTTGGGCCGGGTATAAGTTGGGCTGGAGATGAGCTGGGCCGGAGATAAGTTGGGCCGGGGATAAGTTGGGCCGGAGATGAGTTGGCGGTGATGAGTTGGCTGGCGATGAGATGGCGGCGATGAGTTGTCCCATTTCGGAACTCGAAGTCCTCAATCCTTCGAGTACCACATTCCGGGATAGAAATAAGGCCGTCCTGGAAAGGGGCGTATGATGCCACTCTCCAGGGGTTGTTCATAGAGAACGGAGGCAGAGAGTCATGAGGTGGGAGCTGAAGCAGTCCAGCACCGAATGCTGGAGGAGTAACTAGAGGGGCCTGGTTAAGTCCGGCAATTATATTGTCCTGGGACGTAATCCTATCGGACAACCGGGAGAACATCTTCTCCATGCTGCTCCTCAGAGAGCCGACCAAGTCTCCCATCTGTTGCAACAATCCAGCATTAGGATCCAAAGCCGGAGCTGCTGCGGAGGTGGAGGGATAACTCGGCACAGGTACCAAGGGGAGAGGAGAGACTGCAGGCTCAGCCGGAGTACGGGGCCTCTCCTTGGAAGACCTGCTCTTAGAGGACTTCGAGCTTGAAGCAGAAGCTCTAGACTTCTCTGCTCCGGGGTTTGTAGCCGGAGACTTACGAGATGTTGACGCCGACGAAGTCTTTTTGGACGACGACGACGTCTTTTTAAGGGTTTTCTGTACCCTCTGGCCCTTCACCTTGGGTTTCACCTAAGCACTGGGTGAAGCATAAAGGAGCTCAGCTCCTGTAAAGCCTTGGAAAGAAGCTGGAGAATTAGCAGGAGAAGAAGATCCAGTGGCGCCCAAGGGAAGCCCTTGGGCGTCCAACGTACCTACCTCGACCAACAGGTCGTCAACACCTACCATCGGTTCAACATTCAAATCCAGCGTCGCGACTTCCGATGAGATATCGTGGCCTGGTTCCTTCATTGAAGTGGCGATCTGTTGTTGGATCGCCGCCATAGTCGGGGCTGCTTCTGCCGGGTCGACGTAACCTGTCGACTTGCCGCCGGGGAACAGCAGACAGCCATCCTCTTCTCAAGGATGTAGGGCTGTCCCTTGGCGGCGTTCTTCCCAAATCCGCCGACCCAAGCCCTCAGGGTTGCCAGAGCGGTCTCTCTAACGGCAGCAGCCTGGAAGAGAGGGCGTTCATTAGTTTTAAGTTTAAACTTGAAATTAAACCTTAAACTAAGACTAGGCTTAGCCTATAAAGTTTTCGGGGATGTAATTCCCAACATAAAGGGAGCTTAAGCTTAAAATAAATCATTAAAATTAAACTTAAGATCTAAAACAGTCATTAGAATTCACGTATGGAGTTGGAAATACTTACCCCGTCTAAGAACTGACCCACGAGATCATAACAAATAGTACAGGTCTCGTGGAACCAGACCTGCAGATTCCCATGCGGAGTCGCGCACGGAGCGTGGGACCTGCAGACTTCATGTCCGCAGCGGTCTTGGAGCATGGCGTTACATCCCGGATGCTCACAGTTGGTGGTCTGTAAGTGGAAGGATACATGAGTACCATAAAAGACATCACTTACAGGCTAATTAGAACTCCGATGCATGCCGGAGAGCGAAAAATTTTTGGGCATAACCCCTCCCCCTACCGCCTGAATAGGCTATAACCCCGGAATGATCCGGTGTGAAAACAGAGGTAAGGGAGGAACCCGGCTTAAGCTAGCTTAAATTAAACTTATGATAGCTTAAAATAAACTTATAATACACTTAAGCATAAATTAGCACTAAATTCCGGAATGGTTCCGGATCGCGGAGGTGTTCGTCTCCCGGTATACCGACAAGACGGGATGGTTAGTTAAAAGACCAACTGTACGCCTGAGGTCCGCCCGTGATTGACGGAGCTCCGGTAAGATAAAAAAGCACCAACAATCAAGGAAGGGGCGAGAGGGCGAGACAGACTCGAGCAAACATCGGGGCAACGGAGCAACAAAGGAGGGGGAAGGCCAATCCCCCTACCCTGTCACAACAAAGCACCGTGAAGCAGAGAGAACGGTCAAGTCCAGTCCTGGGTCTGTCCAGCCTCCCCTACTCCCTCCGCGTAGGGAGAGAGGGAGACAGGCCCGGGTGGAGCGAGCGAGGACGGACCTCCCTCCCCCCAGCTCTATGGGAGAGCGGGAGGAGGGCAGGGTGACTGGACGGGCGCCTGGCTGTATCGCGATCACATGGTGACCACGAAGCGGTAACTCGATAAAACTCACGAAAAACATAGCCTAGGTTAATGCCACCAAACTGATCAGCGAGATGCTATCGTAGATGCAACAAAACTGAAGAGAGGAAGCAACAAAACTGATGGGGACCATGATATAATGAACCTAGGCTACGCTAACATGCCAGACGCCCTAGGCTAACCCAAAAATACATAAAATCACTAAAACTTAAACTAAAATGAAAGTAGGGAAATAAAACAGTAGGAGAAAAAATCCAGGAGTGTATGACTAACCCGAGAGAAAGTCTACCACTCAAAGCTAGCCGGGGCCGATACTAAGAGCTGTGGCTAGGGTCTGGATAGAAACGAAAATGCCTACGCAAGGTAAAGGAAGACATGCATGCATGACATAAACCAATGCAGGCTGGATCCCCTAACATAATATAGATAAACAGTAATAGAGCGTAAAGTAAAAGGGAAGGTTCTAGGTATGGAAGACCAAGAACGAACCCGCCACAAGGCAGAACAATGCCGCCATGCTTCCGGCCGCGAGCCAGCATTTATACCTAAAAAACGGCAAATACTGACTCAAGGCTGGAAAAAACTAAGTAGGAACCTTACGGAATACTTAACTTAGCTGATGCGATGGCTGAACGCTCCATTACTAGATAAAATCCTCACAAAGGGGCACGAAAATCACAGAGACAAAAAAGTACGTCCGATGAGGCACGTGCTAACAGAAAGGATGGCCACCAGAGGCGCAGCAGTCGGTAGCGTGGGGTGGAGTAGTAGTAGTTGCTGCCCGTTCTGTGGGTCGGCTCCCCTCTTGTGGGGGTTTTGTCGTAGGAGATTTCTATTGGTAAGAGGTTCGTGGTAGTGGTCTCACTCGCCCTAGTGTTCATACCGACGCCCTCTTGGAGGGTGAGCGAGTCAGTTATGCTGACCTTTTTCTTTATTTTGTTTATTCTCTGGTATTTGTTAGTTCATTTACCTTAGAAATAATGGAGCCAGAAATTTATATTATGCCGCCTAGGCAACTACTTTGCTAATTGTACTAATTGAAAAAAAGGAAAGCACCATATATTTATCATTTTTTTAAATCAAAGTTTAGTACTCTTAAATTGTAGTTAAGAAGTCCGTATACTAATGAGAAAAGTATCGGCTAGTATCGGCCAGAAATTCACCGATACTGATACAGATACCGATACCACAAAAACTAACCGATACCGATACTTGGGCACATCCTAATATATATATAAAGAATTATTATAATTTTCTGACTCGAATTGCTAACCTATGATTGCACATTAATTAATGTAAAGAGGTTACTTTAAGCATAAAGTAAAATAAAAACCAGTAATTGAGCCAACTCTGCTACCAAATTCCTTCATTCTTGTCAAGCATTTGAAAGACACAATCCCTTGGTTTTCGAAGCTTACCTCAAGCAGATGAAATATTGTCTGTCTGTATGTCTGTATTACTGTCCAGAGATTGTAGTGATGATTTTGTGAGGTTATTTTGCTGTGCATGATAAAATTCTATCTTCATTATTTTACTTATGCAAAAAAAAACTAAAAAGATGATCCATCCTTTCTCATATTTCTTTTTCTGAAAGTGCAAAACACAAAAACATTTATAGGCAATAAATAAAAATGTTAATTCTTAGGTTTATTCTGTTTTTATGTAAGAGTATTGTACTTCAGTGGATTTATGAGCCTAATCATGTCACCGAAATTATGGTTTTCACCAACTTCACTAATGCAGGATATACATGCACCCACCCACTTTCACATATAGTACTTGCAGACAAGGTAAGCATACTAAGATGCTGTTGATATTCTGAATTGTTAACCTATGCTATATTTGTATGGATAATTAATCTTTCAACTCTTCATTTCATTGCAGAAAGCCTGCCAGTCAAAACTAAGCCTTTTAAAGGTGAGTTCAGAGACACCTACAGTCTGAAAATCTGAATACGTATTATAGAAGACCTCTTTGCTCTAGACAATTTCAAGGCAAACCTTGTCATTGTAGTTTGATTTTGCTGTATTTTGTTTTTGACCCCTTTTGCCCTTTTTATATTGCATGATTTCATTGTAGAATTCCACAGTTATGCCTGTTTAATAGTGGAATACAAATGTCAGAAAATTGGATATACCAAAAGTAATTGGGTATAGAAAAATTTGTAATGGTATTAGTGGAGATTAATTTTAACAGTAATTATCCATAATGTTGAAACTTTGGTAAAAATGGCTTAATTCAAGCGACATTTCTAGTGGAAAGAGGAATATAAATTTTCTCATTTTTTTTACTTGTCTGTAGTACCAGTTACTGCTCAGAATGTGACGGAGAATGGGATCAAATGTTTCTTGCCATTCGTGTATGGAGGAAAGAAGTTCTGTCAGTGTACATGGGAAGGGGATACAAGGCCTTGGTGTGCTACTAGTGTTGATGTGGACCGCCATGTTGTCACAAGAGGATATTGTAGAGGTAGGATTCACAATCTCTTATCAAACACACATACACACATGAAGCGTGTGTGTATGTTGTATGTTTGTCTTGATGCACATAAACCCAAATACAGAGCACTACATGCCAAGATGAAAGTCACTGCCCGAATCTTTTAACTGCTGCAAAAAAAGTACATACCAACAGCAACTTCATGCAATTACTCAAACTAGTTCACTTGTACTTACCTTAGTAATTCGTGGTTGTTAGTTTCCTGCTGCTTATCCATCTCCATTTGCCCTCATTCTAGGCAACCCTTACTGGTCTATGTCTACTTCCCAAAATTTTCAAATTAAAAGTCCATTTCTTCAGACTAAAATTCTTATAATTTTCTCTCTGTAATCAGAACTCCTCGAAAGTGGGATCCATTTTTTCACCCATTGTTCACCTTTTTACCGCTGTATTTTAACATTTCTCACCATCCAACTTCTCTTACACTACCAATAGTATGCAAACAACCAAGTACATATACCATTTTTCATTTCTCACCAACCACTCCACACTTCACACATGACCCCCTTTCTAATCCCACACCTGTGTACCTACATCTCCCATTCTTTCCCTCCTTTTTGGCAAATGCTCTATTCATAAAAATATTAAACAGTCATGAAGACTCATGAAGACACAGTGAAGTATCATAAAAGATCCAGTTATTATTCCTTGTCCCATCAGTATGTTCTGACATAAGTTTTGCTTTCATCATTGGAACTATTCAGTGTTCTCACTAACTGTCCCCTTACAGCATGCTTGCTTATTGCACTTTACAATATACAATGACATCAATAACATTTCATTAAAGAAGTTTCTCCAAGTTATTGTGCATCACATAACTTTTCATTTGACTTCCAAATTTTCTTCATCACTATCATAACAAAAGACTAACCTACTCTTCCTGTGTGTGTTTCCCTTAACCCTCACAGCCCAGGCTAATTTACGCAATGCATACACCCATGACCGGGCTAAATTTAAAGATAGCCAATTTAAAAGAAAAACTAAAAAAAAACTCATCAATGGAAAGAGGAAGATATGTATATTCACATGACATAAAAAAATGCTAAAAGAATGTATGTAGCTTCCATTGGGAGTTGTAAGTGAATATTTCCCACCCCTTGTGGACCTCTTTTCCCTATGACAGTCATAAAAAATACACTAACTTTACAAAGTTATAAGCATTATTTCCATTATTTTATTTTGACAAGTTCAAATTACAGCTCAAGCAATATCATAAAAGATAAGAAACAAAACCGGGAGCAAATTCGTAGCACATTTGTTGTAAAATATTCATGAAGCATCCTTGGATGGGAAATTCTGACTACATTCCCCCTTCCTACCTGGAGCAAGACTAAAGGCAGCTGTGCTCACTCACACTCTTACAAGGCGATCTGAAGACTTGCCAATAGTGATAGTATATGGAACTAGGAACATTTTTCCCACAAAATTAGTTCAAACTGTACGGTGCCAAATCTTGATCGTATACATATATGATACCCGTCCACTGCTTTGGGGCTATATGTGATTGCATATATACGATACCCGGACTTTGGGGGTTAACTATCCTCCTGTTATTCTTAACCCAAACTTTACTGTACACCTTCCTTTGTAAACTATGTACTGCTTAAAGTTTCAAATATTTAAATATTACTCATGAGTGGCAGATGCAAGGAAATGATATTGCGCTGACATGCAATGTCCGGGATATCAAACATATACATATGATCGGCACCCATGTCCACTCTCCACCCAAGCTAGGACCAGGGAGACAATGCATTATCTGGTTATGACTCACCAGGTTACCTAAGGGTTGCCCATAAATGATCCATTCCTAGCTCAGAGGGATGGTAAGATCATGTTTCCTGTGAAATGTGACAAGACATGACAGGGATTAAACTCGTTTCCCCACTGAACAACCATAAACTTCTAATTTTTAATGTCACCTCTCACTTTTGGAAGTTTTCCACACCCTCGTTAGTCCCAAAGTTTCTGTCACTACCAACCTGGTGCATCTCACTTGTAATCCCAAGATTTCCCTGCAACTTCTCGCTTACTGCCGTACATCCACTGGCATTCTCAATATATATAGTGACCCCATTCACACTTCCGACACTCATATCTACCTCCTTCTGCATATAAAAACTGTACAACAGATATCATTAATATGTAAAAGGTTGTGTTTTATGTGGACACTATTTTATCATTTCCATTTTTACTTTAAGGTTTCATACTATAATTTGTTCTCACCTTTATCTCTCACTTTGTCTTTCAGTATGTTTTTCATCTCATTTCATGATTATAATAAATCTTATTTTTTTCTGCCCTCATGTGTCTATTTACAGTTATGTTACAAAATACTGCATCAGTTGCCTTAATGTTTCTGACAGTAGGTATATATAGAAATATTCAGCAAACGGTATCTGGCAACTATTCGCCCTGGCTACGCAGGCGCATGATGTGCTATGGTGACAGACTAAGTTTCTGTTAGTTGATTACAGCCTATAGTAGGTTACTCTAGAGCAAGATCCTTTTCCTGCACACGGCTGGCTTACTCTAAAACTAAAAACCGAGTTACATGCTAATGTACCTATATTATGGCAGGCAAGCTAAATAACATTATTTAAAGGAAATTGAAATTATTACCGCTCTTTCGTATGTTTCCTCTTTAATAATTGTGGTATGTTAATTTTTTCTTGTAACTTGGACTAACCATTATTTTCAGTCTGAAAAGGGTTTTCTTTTTAGTACTCAAAATTGTAGGCCTATATGATTTGCGTATAACAGAGTTAAAACAAAACTATTACAGGCAGTCCCCGGGTTATGATGGGTTCGGCTTACGACGTTCCGAGGTTAAGGCGCTTTTCAATCATATTCATCTGAAATTATTTCCAGGGTTGCGGTGCCTGCTGATCTGGCAGAAGAAATTACACCAAAAATAATAAATATTTGAAGGTTTTTTGATGAAAAATGCAATAAGAATACAGTTTACATAGTTTTGAATGCACCCAAAGCATTAAAAGTAAGGTTTTCTTAGGATATTTTGAAAAAATGTAAAATAAATGTTTGGCTAGGTCTAATGATCCTTGCCTGGTTTGTGAAAGGCGGAGAACCCTATAATGTGCAGTAAGATTTTATTTATAAGTATTTGTCTGGTATTTGATTTTTATAACCAATAATGTGTTCTTTAATGCCATTATGCCAAACATATAATTGATCATTTCAGTACAGGCAGCCTACGGTTATCGGTGGGGGTTCCACTCCAGGCGGTGTACCGATAAGTGAAAACCGCCATTAACTGAAACTCAGTGATTTATGGCACCATAATGGCACTTATGGCACACTGTAAGCAACCTTATAGCATGCCGTAAGAACCCTTATGATGCCATAAGGTGCCTTATGGCAGCGATAACTGGAATTCTGTCTGTTATGGCACCATAAATAGCTGATTTTATGGCGCTAGACAAGCGCCATGAAACCGGATCGCAGATAACTGAGTCTGCTGATAATCGGGGACTGCCAGTATTGAATGCCCCAAGTCTGAAACCATCTGGCTAAGGACTGAATTAGTGATTCCTTGAGAGAAAAATGTTTACACTCTCTTTTTATGAGGTAAAACAGTATAACAAAAATGTATTTCCATGTGGTACTGTACAGGCAGTCCCCGGGTTACGACAGGGGTTCCGTTCTTGAGACGCGTCATAAGCTGGAAATTGTCATAAGACAAAAATCGTCGTAAGACGAAAATCGTCGTAAGCCAGAACATCGTCAAAAATCCTAAGAAAACGTTACTTTTAATACTATGGGTGCATTCAAAACTATGTAAACTGCACTCTTATTGCACTTTTCATCAAAAAACCTTCAAATGTTGATTATTTTGCATTTTTGGTGTCATATTTCATCTGCCAGATCAGCGTTGTAGGCGTCGTAACCCTGGAAATATTTTCTGATGAATATAATTGAGAAGCACCTTAACCTCGGAACGTTGTAAGCCGAACCCGTCGTAACCCAGGGACTGCCTGTATTGTTAATATTGTTAATGGGTTGTAGATAATATTGATAGTGAGCAAGAGAATGAAATGTAACATTTCAAAATTTTGTGTACTACTATAAAAATATCAACTGATAAAAGTTCAATAAATGCTTTAGAATGTACTAATAAAAGTTCAATAAAAATCTGTTGACACAGATGTTGTTACCAGTTTTGAACATTCTAAGCCTATGTGACTCGCATTAAACCATTAATTTATATTTAAGAAAGCAATATTTCCAATTTCCTTCTCTGGTATGTCTGAATTCTCCATCAAATATATAAAAATCTTGTCAATTTGACATTTTTTATGATATTAAAAAGATAATTAGCATATGTAAGACTTATAAGTTATCGTACATCAACACCAGTCTCCTCAAAATTCGGTGTTCCAGGCATGCTAACAGGACTGCACACTTCTATGCATTTCACCACAATTTGGTCAAGCGAAATGTATTTATATTTTAATTTAAGGAAGTTACAAATTATATAATATTTTTTATATAATTCATATGCTAACGTGGAATAACGTTTTTTCTTTTAACAGAAAGCTCTTTAATCGAATGATAACCTGATAACATTAGATAAGCCAAACTCCACTCACACACGTAATAGGTGTTTGCATACAGTAGCAATCTTTATACGGATGAAACTCTGTTGACACGGTTGGTAGGACTGCTCACATCTAAACTTAATGAAATATTTCATAATGATTTTGACAAAATACTTAAAAGCCTGCATAAACAAGGTTTTTCGATACAGTTTTATTTTTACCTGTGATAATAGATTTCAATATTCATATATAAAAATTTTCTCAAGCTAATTTTTGTATGGAAAATAAAAAAAGAAAAACAATCCGAACGATAATATATTTTGTAAATTGATGCAATATTTAATAGCATAATCGTACTTATGTTCTCCATTCTGACAATGTGACCATTTATTTGGAGTATGTCTACTCCACGCAAACCTCCACTTTGTTATCTGTTTCCATAGTCCATTTTTATTGTGTTTTTTGTTACATTCTCATTTGCCAGCTAAACTCAATTATTGTACTCACATTTATTGTAAGGTCTTTTTCTAAAAAAAATTACTTTTTTATTTTTTATGTGTTTTCAGGCAGCTAATTACCCCACTTCTGTACTTGATACTTACCTAACCTGGTCCACATTTCTGTATCATTTGTGAGCCTTCATCTCTGGACACCACATGTACCCAAATAAAGCCCAGAAGGTGGCTGGGAGGTCTACCCAGAGGTCATCTGTTCCGGGAAGTAGCAGAGATGTTGATTCCGTCTCCCGGAGCTGTGGCATAGACTCATCTCTCATTGCAGCTTGCAGAGTGAGTTCTGCCACTTTAGATGTGAACGGGATTGGGGTCTCCGCGTCCACAGTGAAAATTGTGAAGGGACTCCTGAAGGCCGTAACCTTAGTGTTAACACACTGTCATTCATCGAGGTTACGGATCCAAGCCTGTTGTGCCTGGTCCCGAGAGAGGATGACCGTCTCTTTCGGGACCTTGTCCTCCCTGATCAAGGCAGATTCCGTAAGAGGGACATAGCCTATGAAAGGGGCTTGCAACCCTGGTGGGTGGAACTCGAAGTCCTCAATCCTTCGAGTTCCGCAGCCCTCAATCGTAACCATGCCGTTTACGAAAGGTGCATAGTTAGCCACCCTCCATGGGTTGCTTGGGTGGAAGGGAGGGAGAGTGGAGGAGTCCGGCATAACCTGGCCTTGGGATACTTGGCCGGCTTGCTGAAGCCCCGACGCTACGCCTTGCTGGAGACCTGCGACTATGGTCTCCTGTGTGACCAGCCTTTCTAGGATTTTCCAACCATGTTCCCTATTTGTTGCATCATATTGGATGCGAATGCTTCCTGGTCGAAGGAGGGGGGCTCTGCCCTCTCCTTGAATATCTTCGGTATCGCACCTTTAGAGGTGGATGCCACAGGGTTGGAAGAGGAAGAGTGGGCTCTTTCCTTGGAAGACTTGGTCTTCGACCCCCTGGAGAGAGACCCATGTTTGGGTTTGTCCGCTCCGGGATGGTAAGCCGGAGTTTTATGGACTTGGCTGGTGCTTGTTTTTCTAGGAAGGGGCTTTGGCAGCGATTTAGTCACGCTTGCCCTTGACTTTAGGGATCGCCGAGAGGGATTTTGATCTAGCTGATGGAAATCCCCTGAAGAATCCCTGGAAGGAAGTAGAAGAGGAAGGGGAAGAAGGTTTAGACGTGCTCAAGGGGAGGCCTTGAGCACCTACAAAGCTTGCCTCACTAGCATCCTTACCATTGCCCATGCCATCCACTGTCATGGGCTCGAAGTCAAGATCGAGTGCCGCGACCTCCCTTGCGACCTCCTGCGCCGAAGTCTCCTCTGGTTGTTGGGACACTGCGTCTTGAATAGATGCTATGAGGGGAGCTGCTACTTCAGGGTCTACGTAGCCGGTGCTCCTCCCCCCGGGGAAGATCAAAGTAGCCATCTCTTGGGAGAGGATTTATGGCCTTGCCTTGGCTACATTCCGCCCGAAGCCGCCCACCCATACCTTGAGGGTGGAAAGAGCAGCATCCCGAACAGACTGGGCTCCCTGTAAGAGAAGGTTAGTGTTTAACTTAAACTTATCTCTTATTATTATACTTAACTTAGGAGGCATATGTTTGACATATATATTACAGTGGTCCACCCTGTATCTCTATGTACACGCCGGAGAGTCACTTACATCAGAGGAGACTCGTTCCATGAGATCGTAGCAGGTGATAGAGTTCTCGTGATGCCACACTACTGAACCTTCTAGTTGGACTGCGCAGGTGGCGTGGGTCCGGCAGACATCGTGCCCACAGGGATCCTGGAGGACGGCGTTGCTGCCGGTCTCCATACAATGGGTGGCCTGTAAATGGAATGATACATGAGTACCATTGTTAACCGTTCGGACAATGTCCGTGGTTGATATGTCAGAACACCGGAGTGTTCTGGAGTGTTCCGGTGTTGTAGAATTATCCCTGTCTCGGCCTTCTTCGGTAGAGCTAGTAGCAAGTAGTTAACCGTGTTTCCGGTGACACCGGAGAACAGAAAACTACTGAAGTGGGGTAGCTACCATTGCCATACATCGGAGAAGGAGTAGTCCAAGCAGGTACCGGGTGTCGAGATGGGAGAGATCGGGTGAGGCGGCGGAGCTTGGTAACTCCCCCATAACACTTAAACTAAAAGGGAGGGTTAGCTCCCGGAGAAGCACGTTGGCTTCGAAAGTTAAACTAAGACAAATACACAGAAAAATATAAGGTGATAAATGAAATAATGTAAGCCCGCCGGAGGCCGGAGCCTCCAAATAGTCATCACCCTCAAGGAGTCCGGCTATGCCGGAATCCTGTTTCCGCCAGAGCGGGTGGGAGGGAGTGACTGAGGGCAAGGGTATGGCCTAGAGAGCCGAGGGGAGCCGAGCTCACCCAAGCCTGGTGGCCGGCCGGGGCTCCTCCCCTACTCTGGGATGAGAACGGCTGGGTAGCGCCATCCGCACACCGTGGGTCCCCGTGGGGGCCTCCCTCCATCCCCGAGGGGGAACTCGGATTGGCTGCCAGCGACATGTGAGCGAGATATCACCCCACCTGGATGGGAGATGGTGGGGGGGGGGGGGGAGAGGTGCGGTAGCGTGGTGGCTACTACGTGATCGCCTGGACTTCTCATGGTTGGGTGCGGACACCTACAAGGTGAAGAAGGCCAGGCGAAAGGAAGGCTTATAAGCCAACCGAAGCCGACTCACAGATTGAGATAAAATAAAATGAAATCTACAGTATACATGGGGGAAAGGAAATAAAATGAGGTGAAGAGAAAGAGGAACGTCCTGGAGGGACTAGGTAGGACCAACCGGGAAGGGTGGTCAAGACCTGGAAACTCCGAGCAGCTGGCCTAGTGTCGTGATGAATAAACGCGGGACAGGCGGCCAGGGTAGGTTAGGACTAAAAGTAGGACTAGCATAATTCTCGCAGAGCCTAAAGGTAACCTAACCAAAAGGAACATGCATGCATGAAAACTGGATTGGTAGGGTTCCGAAAGGCTACAAAACAGGAACACGTGCTCGGTAAAATTCCCTGTTTAGAGACAAAATCGTCAATAATGCATCACCAATAATAATATAACAATTAATGACATAACAATACTGCTATAATAATTCAAGCTCACTCGGTATGGGAGACCACGTGAGACACGAAACGAGGAGACACAAAGGAGCACGCTGCTATGGTGGCTCGGGGCCGGCGCCGCGTGGGTCGTTGACTCATAAAAACCTAAATAATTCGGTTAAACATGCCAAGGGCAGCCCCTAAATAGTGTCAACTATAATAGCAGTACTTAACTTGGATGCAGAAGCAGATTGACGATCCATGGTAAAATAAGTTCCAAAAAAGCGAGAAACACAACACAGCAAAATAAAACGCATGTGCAGCGTAGCAGTGCTATCAAAGGAATGGCGTCAGAGGCGCTAGCTACACGGTAGCAGGTAGTGAGCCTTAGACTTAGGTCGGCTCCTCTCTTTTTGAGGTATTTTGGTGTAGGGAGAGGCTAAATGGAAAAGGACCTGTGGTAGTGGTTTCACTCGCCCCAGAAACCATACCGACACCTTATAATAAAGGTGAGCGAGCCAGAATAATCTGGCATTTCCAATTTAGCGGTTCTCTGGTATTATAACAATATTTTACCTTAGAAATAGTGCTAAAGGAACCTATTTCACTGGGCGACAAGGGTCCTTTGCCCAGAAATAGATTTTTCCTATGTCAAAATCCCTTTTCTAAATATTATATCTGCATTTACTTGAAAGACTTCAAGATACCAACAACACAATTTATTATTCAGTCTCTTATTTTTGCATTCAAATCCTCCACCACCATACTCTACTCTAGTTTTCTCCAAACCATAATCAGAATTTCCGAGAACATTTATGTTTTTCTTCCTTTGTATTTCAGTAATAAAATATTTGTGCTCTCATACATCACCACATGAGCTACGCACTCTTAGTCCTTGAATTCTCAGCCATACCAGACACAATCATATTTTGTCATTCCAAGAGCAGAACACCCTGCCTTTGCATTTTGTTGTTGAAATGCTGTAGCATCCATCATTCACTTTATAACAAACATTAAAGTTAATTTAGTCTTTGAGTGAAATATCTAAATTTTATTTTAGCTTAATTTTGAAATTGGTTTTTTTTGTATGCTGTGATTTCAATGTTCCTTTCAGTTGCATATAAAAATTAAAAAATAATGATTTTCTCTTGATTATGTGGTAAATGATTACTTTTGGACACTGATGCAATTATTCCCCGTCATCTTCAGTGAAGGCATTTGGGGAACAGATTGACAAGGACAAACAACCAGGTGATGGTGGGGATGATACTGAGAAAGGGCCACTTGATACGGAAGTTATACAGTCGTTTACAAGGCCTTCCACGACAACACCACCGTCACTTGGTACGGAGAATCTGCAGTTGGATACAAGGCCTTCCACAACAACACCTCCAGCTGGGAGTTATGGCCAAACCGCCAAACTTGCCACTACTACGACTATTACTACTATTTCAGGTAAGTAGTATGTATATTCTAAATAATGCTGTTGTGTAGGATTTTTACTGAAATCTTCTGAGGTTCTTTTGATTACACTTTCAAATTGACCCTCCTATAAATACTAAAAAATATTACTACATAGTTATGAGAAATCAGGAAAATCATTAATATGTCTATTTTCTCTAAAGAAAGAAGAAATAAGTAACCAAATTCTAATTAAAAAATCCTATTTCCAATTTTTCACTAATCTAACCCACAAGCAACAAGTGAACAAAGTAGGAAATGCAAAAACATCAAAATCAACAATAAAAAATAACCAACTAGCTAAATAACTGAACAGTGAAAAAAGTATTACCAATAAGACCTCAAACAATTGTTTAACAATAAAACAACAAATGCACAGTTTCTGCTATGAATGTTAACGAGTCACCACCATAATAAAAATAACAGAAGTGACTTCTTGTCAAACTCCGCTTAATAAATAGTCAAAGATTTTCACTAAGCTTCCAAAATCACAAGGGCTAAAGACTATCTGTGATCTTTTAGTAAAGGTCCGTTACTGGCAGCAGAATTTTAAAATGAACTATGTACCCAAGCATCAATCAATCAGTGGATACTTGAAGTCTGAAATAATAAAAAACAGTAGTTAGTGAGTGAAAGTATCTAAAACAATATGAAATAAAAATTTGCATCTCAAGTAAAAAAATGAATTAAACAGGAATACCTTTATCACAGGATTATCCACTGTTGCCAAATCTCATTGGCATTGCAAAAAAATTGCAGTTTATGGAGGGTACACATACTTTGAGTAATGGTAAAGAAATCCCTTTCAAATGTTTTTAAATTTACATTTTCTTATAATATTTTCAGTTGTTGGAAATTAGTT
Organism: Macrobrachium nipponense; assembly: GCF_015104395.2. NCBI lineage: Eukaryota > Metazoa > Arthropoda > Malacostraca > Decapoda > Palaemonidae > Macrobrachium > Macrobrachium nipponense. Next base: position 61,756,561 of record NC_087200.1, read on the forward strand.
GTTTGATGGTAATTACCATCTAACAACTATTTTTTAAATGTATTTTTTTATTCATCTTTCAGAAAAAGAGGGCTATAATCACTTGTTTGGTCTATTTTCTGTTTGAATTCAAATTTTTAAAAAATGCATTTGCTTTCTTTAAGAGATATGAAACTTTCTATTGTTTTCTTTTATATATGTATTGTATATGCACTCCTTATGCATTCATCTTTTATGTCGTGAAGTTATTATCCATCAGAAGCTTTGAAACACAGATGAATATTATGCTAATCTTCCTATGTTTGTTAAAAGAAGAGGATTAGTTTAATAGTTACAGCAATAACCCTATAGATAGAATAGAATTTTTTATAACAAAACTGAAGATTTACCAATACCTTTTGATACTTATAGAATTTGCGCGTAAGTGATGTCAGGCACTGAGCAGAATTCAGACACTCCTTGTTAGCTCTGTTATGCTTACTTCCACGTAGTAAGTTTTTGTTATAAATTCATTTGTCACCTGTTCTCTTCTCAGTACTATTGACAAAATTTTCCAGATAAGTTATATGACTGCCAGAAACTTGTCGCTAAAATATCCAATGCCACCCTTCAGTAGCATTGTTGGTCAAAGATAATTCTTACACCCTCTCAAAACACTACCTCACTTTAAATTTCAAACTTAGGTGGTTGACGAATATTCCTCAGACCATGCTGTCTAGTCCACATATATCCAGTGGATATATATTTTTAACCATTAGTGTATTGACTGCTTCAACGGTTTTATCTACAGGAACAAAAGCAAAAGCTAACAGCATACGAATGTAGATTTGACGTTCCATCAGTGACATATCCTTCCTTCAGACTGAATTCACAAAATTCTCTTTAGTGTGTGTAGTTAAACTCACCTTGCAAGCTCCCTCAGACTGCGTAATGGATGACCTTCAAGATCCAACTATCCAACCTATGAGGAAAATAAAGGGAAAGAGGGAAAGGTCCCTCGCCACAAACTCTCCACCACAGAGCCCCGGGGCACAACACCCTACCTCCACAACTACTGACTGACTACTGCCCAGGTGTAGACAATCCCACTTACACACAACTGCGATGGTGTTTCCAAAAAATCCTAAATTACATTGACACAATAGTGTATCCTTAACTTTCTTGGGGGACTGGGTCCATTCCAGTGCTGCGCCATAAGTTTATTTCTGCCATAAGTCAGTTTTTCACCGTTATTGGCGCTTCAATGTTCATACAATGCTGTAACTTGAGTTTTGGCACCGTAACTTGATGTTGCATCAAGTTACAGTGCCATAAGTGGTGTTAACTTGATGCCTATTGTTCCTGTTAGTGCTGTCAACATCAAGTTACGGTGCTTTAAAACACTGTTAATGGGACTGAAAAATATTTGAATGAAGGAAATGCGCAGAGATTTTTCTGAGTAGCAAAAGCCAGTACCTTCTTTTACTTTTCCTGAAAAAAACATCAAATAGGGTTCACCCTTGTTTGTTATCGAATGTTCTTGTGGAAGCATTACTATGAGTCAACACAACTAATCCACACTTCTTTGCCTTAATGTACTTGATGGATTGCTTTATGCTGCTCATCTGCGGCAGGGCAGGAGCTCAACATTTAATTCCCCAGATGTGCATTTGAAATGATAAAATTAGGCGAATCTCTTGTAGCTTTTGGATTATTCTTCACTCTCTAAAAACTGGCACAGTTCATTAATTAGTAATGATGGTCATTATTTGACACTTTGCTGTAAAATACAAAATTGGAAAGATTTATGACTGAGGATTTTACATAGAGTTAAAATTCTTCCGTAAAATGCAAAGTGAGGGAACTAAAACCCCGAACAGACTCACTTATCTCTGATACAAAGGAACTGCTGTAAATAAAAGAATTCTTGCATTTCTTGTAATTAATTTAATTAGTTGTTTTAGTACAGAATAGGGAAAACCATATGATATCAAGGCACTTGAAATTTGTTAAGGAGGTACAGTAGTAAAAGGAAGGAAAGGGGTTGCAGCTAGTCCCCGAAGGTATGCTGCAAAGAACCTTAAATAATGTCTATAGTACACCGCATAAGGTGCACTGATGGCACTATTCCCCATAGGGCATAGTATGTTTGTATATACTATTACATAAGGTGTTAATTGATGTTATGTAATATGAACAAAATTGCAAATCCTCAGACACATAGCAGGAGAAAGGTCATAACATTGAGAACCCATTAATATGGATTCGGAGGCAAGGTTCATAAACATTGTAAAGCCATGACACTTTAAATCAAGATGGGTTGTAAATCCTTAGGAATTCTTTAGGAAATAATAAGCAAATTATGACGTTTCTAAGTCGTCCGAACTGATTAGGAAATAGGAATAAAGGAATAAAATGGGAACTGAAATTATAAAATCACGAGCCATTTCGTAAAGCAAGTGACAGTGGAACGGCGAATTCATTGCTGGTGTTTAGGAAGTTGGGAAACAAGTGGGGAAATCCTAAGGAATTAATTAGGGTTGATATTGCAAATTGTCTAGAGCTGCTTAGTGAGCAAGAAGAAAATATTAATTTGAATGGAATTGAGAATATCATCTGTTATTTACCCCAGAATATAGACCGCCTGAGATAACAGTAACTGGCAAAAAGTGCGTCTTCCCGTTCATCTACAAGGGTATTAGATATGAACACTGCGCTTGCATGGACGCCCCTGCCTGCTGGTGTGCAACTTCTGTGACGCTTGACTTGCAGCCTGCTACTAGCGAATACTGCAGAGGTACTGACTGGACACTTTTGCCATTTTATTAATTTTCCTTGCCGCTTATTTTCTCTTTCATAGATTTCCTGTCTTTTTGGCATATAGAAGAACTTGGAATAAATTTAAGAATAAATAAACAAGCATTTTGCACTACTTTGAGTGACCATTCTTATGCAAGGACTGGTTCAGTTCAAGCCAAGAGGACTATTTGTCTGAGGACTTTTCATAACATCTGTTTCTCCTGCAGATTACATCTTTGGCCCTCTTCCAGCTGTCCTGCCTCCAGCCTTTGGTAAGCATGAGGCCATTTTACTCAGTTGCATTAATTCTGTACATAATAGTGTGTTGCAGATATTGACTAATAACTCATGAGATATTTGTTGCCACCGTGATGATGATACTCAGTGCTGATAAACGTTTTGTTGTAGAATGCTGTGGAAGACACCTCCAAAGTTTAAGGTAACGAGAATTACCATCAATGAGATTTTTTCAGCAAGTTAGGGAAAGGGAATAATTTTGTGTGTACTTGTAATCTTTCAAAACTTACAGGAGAAGGGGCAGTGTTCACTGTAGATGGATGTTCTTGTAGTCTTCCATTTGTGTACAAAGGAGAAACGTACACCCGGTGTACTTCAAAGGACAGTACATATCCCTGGTGCCCAACCTTGGTGAATGAGCAGCGGAATCCAATCACTACTGCTTATTGCAGAAGTTAGTGCCCGTTTATTTTTTTGTCATTAGAATTTTATCTTTTCTTCTAAATTAACGAAAAACTTTAGCCAGAATTTGGGGTTTGAGTGAGTCTGTTACAAAGAGGTTTCATCAAGTACAATACATCTTTTCATACAAAATTGCTTAATGAAGTTTTTAAATGAACTTTTCCATATCAGTAAACCTCAATAATTTGCAAAGCATATAAAAATATTTCATAATTTCATAACCAGAATTTACAAATTATGCACTGGAGAAATTAACTTCTTAAATTAGTGAAAGGCCCCTCTGTGTCCTACAGGTGAAGAGTACGGAGCAGCACCAAAGCAACCTCCCCCAAGTATGGAAACTGCACAAGATTCCAAGATAGAAAAGCGTTCAGGTATGATTTGTATTTAGACAGCTAGTAGTCTAGATTGTATAACCTTTTGGGCAAGGTCTGTGACTTCTCAACTCTGCGCGATTAGGAAGTGCCAGTATGTGTGAGGTCTCAATTACCATCTGTCCTGTATGGGTGGATTGTTATAGACTTACTATGGTTGTCAAGCATCATCTTAGTCCTTTGTAGCTCTTGCTTTCACTTTGTTTACATTGATAAGTCTTTTACAAAATTAAAATTATCCTAATTGATTTGACATCTAACCAAGTGAAAATTATCTTTGCTGACAGAATGTACAAGTTCCACACTTTGAGAATTATCTTAATGCAAATTTTAAGTAGTGAAGATGACAGAATATACTTTATCATTTGTCTAAAAAAAATTGTGGGTTGATTGATTTGGCCTACTTAGATAAAATCTTCTCTTGAAGAATTTGTTTAACCTGACTCAGAAATATATTCTGCAGCATGAAGTACAGTTATTAAATGTAAATATCATCTCTAGCAGGAAATGGTCATGACCAACTTAAGGGCTGTATTTTTAAACTGTTCGATGAAGAGCCTGCTTGTGAAATCCCTTCATGAAGAGGTATTTGAAAAACATGGGGAAGCACTTTCATGAAGAGGGACTATATGGGATGGTTGGTACACCGGAGGTGGTAAACAAACATTTCATTCGGATCGAAAGACAGCTATTCTACTTCTATACCACTTTATGCCTATATACATATGAACTTTATCACTTACGCAATTGTTTTGTGCATTAATACAATTACTACAGCAGAGTCCAGCTGCCTTTACTGCTAAGCCCGCCTACTGATTACGTCACGACCATTCATTGAAGCTGAATGGTTGGAAATAGTTTTGAAAAGATCGTTAATCTGTGGTTCTTTTCATCTTCATTTATTTTGCAATGGTTGTTTTGCCAAACTAAAATACATTGTGCTGATTATAATATACTCCAAGAGAAGGTGAAAGACAATTTTGTTACTGCTGTGAAGTTCATAAACACTCGACAGCCAGGAACTTAGGAATGTGAGGTCTTCTACGTACAAAGACAGTATTTTACAAGAATGGAAATAAGACCATTTGTATTGAAGTACTGAAAAAAAAATAACTACCAAAATATTTGGCGTGTGTTATACATTCCAATACTTACATTAGTTATTTGGTTCCCTTTTAATTTTACCAAAAATATACAAAGATGTTAGCAAAGAGATGGTCAAAGACTTCCTCTTCGTTTCCAATAATTTTCACCTTCCGATCATCTTCACCTTTGCCACAAAGACCTGCTTCGTGGCACAATAATATCATTTTAGCCACAAACAGCTTCTTCATTGAAGATGTCAGTTTAGAAATATGGCCCTAAATCTTCCTCCTAGACACACTTGTTCTTCTTGGTTGAATATAAATCTCCATAATAAATACTATACGTATAGTCTTCTCTAATGAGACAAAATCTTCCCTCAAATATTTATTATTGTTACATGTAAATCCCTTTGCCTGTGTTGAAAAAAGTTGTCATGATTTATTGTAACCTCACTCAATGTGAAACATTTTTTTTTATCCAAAGATGATGTAAATAGCTCATATAAAAAAGTAGTTTATTCTCACGGAATCCAAAATCTCCAATGATATATCTGATTAAATCAAAACTTCCATTTTAACAGAAACTATTTTTCCTATAAAAGATAAATCTAGGAATGCTACAATTATATCACTCATGGCTGTAATCTCAAGTTAGGACACAATATGCTTGCAATTCACAGACCACAGTAGTGTTAGCTATAAAAATTGCAAATTGGTTAAAAATTTTTCATGTTTTAAATTAGTCCTGTATACAGTACTGCTGATACTGGATGAGATTTAGAGGACTGGAACTATTTTGCTTGCAATTATCCATGGTTTATTTTTTGTCTCAAACTACTTATGTCATTAAGATTTTAGGGTTCAATATACAGATACATATAAGTCAACCTTTTGCAGACAGATATGTATAGGTCAACCTTTTGCAGACATATACATAAAGGTCAACCTTATGCACTGTTGTATTAATATAATTTTCTATCTCCTATCATGGAAATATTGAAATCTGAAGCATAATGCATGGACGTAGGCTGATATACAATTCCACTTTTCTAACTCTCTTCAAGTACCCATTACAAAAATAAATGTATACGTAATTTCTTCCCTTGGAACCACCATCTACTTAGGACTTGAAATTCTTAATAATTTTCAATAGTTTAAGTGTTCTAATACTTTTTGTAATTTCTTTTAGTGGACCAAATGGAGGGGCAGAACTACAATGACCTCTGGTGGTCAAAATGGATGTTGGCCAACATACCTAATCTGACATCTTTGTGGTCTTAAGAGATTCTAGACAGCATAGCAGGATATCCTACTGAATCTTCCACAATTCGTTACTGTTTTCGTCTTCCATGGGGATTTAGACATACACATATCTTTGTTTTGTGAGATGGGAAACAATAATTTAGAAAGTTACTGAATGAAAAGTAATAAGGTTATAAGTTTGATATTCCTTTCATCTTTTTCATGTAATCACAAATATTAGAATTCATGGGAAGACTAAATATATAAATTAAAGTATGAATAAGTATAAATCAATGAATACTGTTAATTCATTATTGTAAATTTTCCTTTTTGGTGGTTACCTTATGTTTTGATTTACAAAAATAATTCATATATAAAAATCAAATGCAAAATAATGAAGCAAAATGAATATACATTCACTTAACACATCTAAATTCTTTTGATATTCCATGTGAATGCAGCCTTTAGTATTTGTAGTTGGGTTCTCACTCTCACTTTCTCTCAACAGAGAAGGTCACTTCTCAGAATAGCAGTTCTCTCTTTCAAAAATAGTTTTTAATAATATGAAGCAAACCATATTACAAATACTGTAATCATTAAGTTGAAATGTTTATTCCCAATTTCTGTTTTTATGTGTATGTACTTGCATTTGTATGACAGTGGATTCAGACTCAATTTTCATCACATCATCATAAAACTGTAAAAGTGGTGTTTATAATAAGCTACAATACTACTTTGTTCATTATATCAACAATCCTGCAGTTATGTCAAGCTGCCAGATCATACTAGCACTAATTTTTCAGCAGATGCACATTTGCTTAATCATTAATTACCTTTAAATAAGTTAACAAAAGATGCATATGGTCTGAGGATCATTTACATTTCACTAGATAACATAATAGTTTACTTATTTTGTTGAAAATATTGGCAGCTTTCAACAAATTAAATCTTATGCAGGGTCTTTTCAATTCTGATAATTCGTTTATCTGACTCGGCTAGGTTGGAGAGTAGAAATCCAATATTCATATTTGTCAAAAGTGGAATATTTGTCATTCATATGTTACATAATGTATAAAAAATATTTTATTCTATCTTTTGATTTTATCTTTTTACTGGACATAGAAAACCAAGGTTATGTAATTTCAGCTGGATCTTGGTATCTCTTCTGTTATTTTTTCTTGGATACGGTTATTTGGTATCCTTGCACTGCTACTAGGACTCCTTCAGGGGTTGGTGTAGTTTACATATTTCGACCATCTCCGTGATTATCATCAGGATGTTGGTGAAGACGAACTGGACAAATGCTGGGTTTAGATTGGCTATTATAGGAAGTGTGGGCAAGATCAAATTCGGTGTTGAATTATCAGTGGGTGCCCGGGGGCATCCTTCTTGGCTTAAGCTGTCTCTTGTGCGTTGATGGTTGAGGCTGGTCCATGCGAGCACCATTGATTGCAGCGTAGCTGAATTTTGATTGGCCCTTATATTGTGTGCTAAATTTTGATTGGTGCTCGCATTGTATGGGGTGCTCGTTGCAGGTCTCCTGGTAGCTGTAGGAAGGAGAAAGGTCTCTTGGGTGATATTCATTGATTGCATTTTTTTTCCTATCTTCAAGGCTTCCAAGAAGTGCAGTCAGCGATGGTCTGTGACTAGGTTAATAATTTCAGTATTCTTGATATTGTTTAATTAGTTGGTTGTTGGCAGTTTTGTATGACTGAAGATTGCTCCCTCTTGGGCATGGCAGGAAATCCTCTTTGAAAAAGGCATCATTGTAATCCCTATGTAATTGCTGATGGCAACAATGCAATTTTTGAAGAAAATTTCCTGCCTTGCCCAAGAGGGAGTGATCTTCAGTTATGCAAAAACTGCTCACAACCCACAAATTAAATGGTAAGACATTATTCCGATTAGTATTGAAGTTATTGACTAAGCCACAGCCCATTGCCGATTGCGGCTCTTGGAAGCCTTGCGGATAGGAAAAGAAAGGCCATCAATGAACATCACCCGAAGAGCCTTTCTCCTTCCTACAGTACCAGGAGACCCGCAATGAGTACCAGACAGCGCGAGCACCAGTCAAAATTCAGTACACAAAGTAAGGGCCAATCAAAATTCAGCTGCTATAGAGCGGAATTCTGCCCCTGCCCAGCGCTGCATTGGCGCTCACATGCAAGACCAGCCCCAACCATCAATGCATGTGAAACAGCTTGGGCCAAGAAGGTTGCCCCCAGGCATCCAAGGATTGTTTAACACCGAATTTGACCCCCACCCATCCTTCCTATAAAAGCTGATCAGAACCCAGCACTCGTCCAGTTTGTCTTCGCTAACGTCCTGATGATGATCACGGAGATGGTAAAAACATGTAGACTACGACGACCCCTGAAGGAGTCCTAGTAGCAGTACAAGAATACTTAATGCACATATTGAAGAAAAAATACCAAAGATAGCTACCAAGATCCCGTTTAAGTTAGGTAACACCCTTGGTTTCTATCTCCAGTATAAAAGATAAAATAAAAGCAAAATATAGAATAAAATATTTTTGAAAAACTTTCAAACCTATGAATGACAAATATTCCACTTTTGTCAAATATGAATATTAGATTTCTACTCTACAACCTAACCGAGTCAGAAAAATGAATTACCTAAGAATTGAAAAGACCCTGTATAAGATTAATTTGTTGAAAGCTGCCATTATTTTCAACAAAACATGTATCAAAGGTCTGGCCCCCTGCATATAATGGTTTACTTCTCATGTTAAGAGGGCCAGGTTCATGGCATTTACATAGTTTATTATTAACTACATTGTTGTGCCTGGTATTAGAATACTTTTGCCCTTGAGATTTCCTATAAGACAAGTCTTTCAGGTGAAGCTCACCTGAAGGCAATTTAATGTTTATAGATGAGAAGGCAGTCTCAATAAAAATAAAGCTGAACCCACTTGTAATTTTTATTAATGAAATCAGAAATATGGCTGATATATAAAATGGAAGATTACTTTCTAATCAACATGTGAAGTTAACAGATGATAACAAAGCAAAAAATATAAAATTCCCAATGATAATCAATTTTACTCAATTTCCAGGTCTTGAGTTCTTACTTGCACAACTGCATTTAGACTAGAGCATCAATAAATTATGACTCTACACTACTAAAAAGCATAAGCAATAAAATGTTCATGTTTTTTCTAGTATAAGAAGAGTTCACCTATAAAAGTATTAACTGATGTATCTTGTCTTACATATATCAATTTCATTGCACCCCTAAACAGTGAATCCTTATTACTACCATAAATATACCACAAGGCTTTTAAAAATGCATTTTCAAAGGGGTATCATTGTAACACCTTGAAGAAAATACAGGAGAGAAAATAAGTTTACCACACACAAATCAACTTTTTAAGATTTCCTCCAATCATAACTTAAATGAACCATATTTAGATGGAAATACTTTTAATTGGTAATTTATGCAATATGTCTTGGAAAATGAATCCTGTCATTTATAATGACCATCACAGAACTTGGGCAATTGTAAGTGCATTGAAGCTTGTGCTTTTTAATTGCTTGCCATAATGTAATCAAGAACAATAATTAAAACACTACATCACAGTCCATTGAAATACCTTGATTCTGCATGTGAATAAAAACAATCGTGCTATTTTTCGTATATTCCCGAGAGAAAGGTTTAGCTCTAATCAAGCTTCTCTGAAAGCACCTTAACATGAAACAGTAAGCTCTAAAACCTACACATTTCAGGTAAAGATAAGGAAGTGGATTTAGAAGATAACAGAAGCCAAGACATTCCAAATCATGTTATACTGGTGCAAAAATGTAAAATTTCAGCTGACTGCAGTTTGAATGTGTACTCAAACTGTTAAGTATAAAATATGTTTTTGGTTTTCTCACTACAGCATTATGTGAATGCACATTCTGGTGATTAACAGCATTAAGTGAGAAAGTAAAATTATTCAAAATTTCGCTGTACTTTAGGAATGAATCAATGGTACTGCCTATCTCATCACTACAAACCTTATTACTATTACAGCCATTCTGCATATTGTCATCATCGAAATTTTTCCTGAATGTTATGGAGTGAAAAATAATATGAAGTACTAAATATGGAGGAATAACATATTGTATTACGATACTTAAACTCTGGGCAATTTTAGAAGAAAGAGATGTTAGAATTTTGCATCACTTAATAATGGCCTATACAAAGAAAATAGTAAATGACATTCTAAAATATCAAAAATTATAAGCACCAAATCCAATGAATACTTGTACATATATATTAAAATTGTCTATACTGTACTAGCCTTTTAAGTTCTTGATAAAGCACTTATTCTTACACTTCTGGAGCCTTTTTTTCTGTGCATGATATGGTAACTACTCTAACGATTTACCCAGCAGCTTCAGTGCAAGTAGTTGTCAGGGAAAGACCATTCACTACAGTCTTGAACTGTTCTGGAATAGGGCATTCAGTAAAGTCGCCATCATCATTGGGTATGAGAACATTCATTTCAGTTGATTTTGCACTTATTATTTCTGTCTTCAAGGACTCTTTGCTCAGATATACTTGGCAACCATCAGTTTTCTCAATGGATAAAGTTGGCATCACTCCCATTACCTGAAAAAGAAGAAGCAATTAACGGCTTGAAAAGCAAACGAAAAAGGTTCAAAGGTCCTATAGGGATATCACTCGTATAGAAAGGACTAAAATTCCAACAATATAAACTTACGATCCATTCCAGACCTGATGTGGCATAATTTTTGGGGGAATATCTTCAAGGTTTTTAGTTGGACAGTGATGACATTCTAACACAATGTTTACAACACCCTGCCATAATTTATGATGTTCTAGGAGTTAGTCAAATTTATATACTTTCAGAGCTTACTCTTATGATTTTAAGTTGTTGTCAGTCAGACCCCAAACACCCGAGCACAGGTTCGGATAAGTTGACTTGCTGCCCTCCCCTTCATCAGTTCCCTCCTTCACCCACCAGCAAGGTCCCACCATCCCCCTTGCAAACCCATCCTTCTATCACACCTCTTCCCCTCGCTCTCCCTCCTCTTCCCCCTCCAATTTTACCACCTCTCTCTCTCTCTCTCTCTCTCTCTCTCTCTCTCTCTCTCTCTCTCTCTCTCTCTCTCTCTCTCTCTCTCTCTCTAAGTAGAAAAGAACCCTACATGATAATTCAGGCATGGAAACAGATAGAAGGAATTGCCAAAAACATCATGGAGCTAAAAATATCAGAAAGAGCAAGCAGAGATAGATTAATAGTGCCCAAAACTATACCAGGAAAAACAAGGAAAGCACATGGGACATTAATCCACTATGCACCAGCATCAACAATGCAGCGTCTATTCAATGCGTTGCCAGCTCATTTGAGGAATATATCAGGAGTGAGCATAGATGTGTTTAAGAATAAGCTTGACAAATATCTAAGCTGCATCCCAGACCATCCAAGATTGAAAGATGCACTAGCAACTCTCTGGTAGACATTAGAGGAGCCTCACACTGAGGGACCTGGGTAACCCGAACAAGATGTAAGGTAAGGTAAGGTAAGGTCTCTCTCTCTCTCTGTCTCTAAATTGCACACAAAGATTTATCTCTAAATTGCACACAAAGATTTAAAGTCTTACACATAGTTCTTCTAAAGTAATTTTGTTAAATAGTTTAAGAATAAAAATGCTGGGTGTAGTAATGAATCGATGGCTAATGAACATGACTGATTTGGCTTGGTTGGCAGTTTTGAATACAGTATTTGAGCAATTTACTATAAATGTTCACTGTCATATGATTGCAGAAAGTGGTTTGTCGCTAGCTACTGAAGGTGTGCTACAATCACACTGTCCATGGCCAATTTGCTTAGATGCGCAAATGTGTGCAAAACAAAATGGTCCCAAAAGAAATAAAATAGCATTTACAAGGCACACAACCCACGTTTAAAGGCCCAAAACTTGAAATTTGCATTAGGGGCGTATCCCACAGTTGGCTGGTTCCAGACATAGTGGAACACAACATTCACAGCAGTGGAGTGTCTTTTCTCTGTTGTGGTTGACGATTTGTATGTTGGCAGATGTTGGAATCCCTTTGAACGCTCTGTTTTTTGGCACCTGGTGGCACTGGCATCATACAAATGAAATGACGTGCAGAAAGTCGGGCTGGATCTCCAGCAGTAGAGCGATGACCAGGTGAGGGGTGTTCAACAACATTATCTTCCAACAGTTGGTGTATCACTTCAATTATGAAATCTGTCTGAAATTTTTAATGGATCTTGAGCATAAACAGTATTTGTGCATCATAAGTGAAAAAAAAGTTTCTTGTACCATTTTAGTGCCTTATGAGCGCAATAAATACATGATGTAATTACATCCGACTTGTCTACCAAATGCATATTAGTGTTATAATCTATGACGCATTCAGGTTTGGATAATCTTTCATGAGTATGAGGATCAACATTCTAGCTGAGGATCATGAGAGGATTGTGAACAGTGAGGAGGGAAAGTAATTGTTTATCCCTCCAGTGAGCAGCAAGGATATTATTTGCTTGTATGTGTGTTACTTCACCCCTGCAGACAATAGGAGTGACATTTGGCATGTTTTTTCATTATCTTTTTACTGTACCTCAGGCTCCTGTCTTCCTGGAATACAGACACTGAAGGAGGGATGGTGAGCTATACCAATTATCGGCAAGTAATACATGATTTTTGTCAAGATAAGGCTCCATAAGGTTAGCGTTACACTGCAAGACAAACCCAAAACCTACTTGAGTGTCACTTCTGTTTCAACACCAGTGTACAGTATAAGATCTTGTACAAAACTAGTTTGACAGTCATAAAATGAAACACTCATCTATGACCGCATTACGAAAGGAATAAAACACTTCTTTGCATCTATTTCTTATATGATCAAACACTGCACAAATTTTGTGGGTGTATTCAGGCGAGGATCAGTGACCCAATAATCATAACTGCTCTTCCTTAAAATACCCATAAGCATAACCAAGTTGAAGAAATTTTCTCATCTCTGATACTGTGATGTCATACCACTGTAGTTCCCTTCAAGTGTTCGCTTGATATAAGACCTCTTTTCATAAAATGAAAGTAATGATTTTACTTCTCTACAATCAGTTCCATTGTAGAATCATAAAAAAAAATCACTTTCACGAGCATTTTCTTCAAAATCATCCACCTGTATTCCTGGTAGACCATCATAATCAAAGGTGTGAGGCAGAAGAGGCAGAAAGTTATCACCAGTCCATTGCCACCCAGGATCAGCTGGTCTGACATTTCTGATATGGCCAGATCGACTTCCCCCGCCACCCATACCTCCCCTCCGTGCGGTTCATAGAAATGGACGATGTCTTCCTCTTGGTGGTGTGGTCGGAGATGGGGTTGGGATATCGGATGGGATGGGAGGATCAACAATGTCAAGAGTCATCAGTAGAGATTAACACTGATTGGCTTACTCTTCTTCTACTCTTATTTGATAATGAAGCCATGATATTGGAGAATAGAGGTAGCTGAGGAAGTGGAGGCTACACCCTCTCCAAGAGCTAAAATTTCTTCAATCATTGACACTTCCTCTTCACTTTCATCTTCCGATTCATCACCAATATCTTTGTGTACATAAGTTTTATCTTTATCACTATCATCTACTAAATCTCAACTATATTCATCACCTTCAAAATCATCAGGTCATTGCTTACAACTATAAAATAAGTGCAAAGAGAAAGAAGGCAATTTAAAGAGCAAGCGGCCAGATCAACCTTGCTCCATGATGGCTTATAAGGTAATAAGAGCTTGTATGGCTATTGGTGTGATTATTATTATTATTAAGATTAAAAATAAATGTAAGTAGCCCAAATTGAATAAAAGACCCCAAGTCAAATCAAAAGAAGCCCAAAAAGTCGTAAACAGCATATTATATGCTCAAGGGATGCCCAAGGCATTGTCGAAACTCCCAAATACCCCATGAGCAAGTACAGATGCCAGTAGTCCCTGGAACACACACGTTTTTATTAATTTTACTGGATTTCCAGCTGGCACTAGACAACATACAAACAAACAAACAAACAAACAAACTAGATGATTATCCTACTGATAAGACTGAAGGTTTGTTAGTTACAAAAAATACAAATAGATTAAAAATGTATCATTTTGCATTTCATAGCCCTATCTGGCAACCATGCATGGACTGGCCTCGAGCACTGTTGCATTTCTGGAGGTTTGCAATATCCATACAATGAGCTATGAAGGCGCACAAATTTAAAAACTTAAGAACATCCTATGACGTAGTTGACCTTTCACAGGTTAATATATTCAACTATGAGAGGAAAGCTGGCACACTGAAAATAAGTTTTAACAGGTACTTATTATTAACTAACCATAACACTTATTATGTACAGCCTTACGCAACAAATTTCACAACACTGACAATTTTTAGTGAAACTATATTGATAATATCATGACAACTATCATCAAACCCAAGTGTTCCTGAGTACTAATTGGTTTTCCCCCCTAATCTACTTAACATCTGGGAAGGTACTGCTCGGCAAGCCATGAAGTTTGACGAGGATTATTGGTTCTCTGACAATATCCATGACAGCAGAACACGTCATTGTCGCTTCTCACTGCAATGATGGAGATGTGCTACAGGTAGTGTTCAAGTTATGATAATTCGTCTTACGATAATCCGATTCTATGATGGGGTTACCAATTAATACTGATACGACAATATTTTGAAAATATTTTAAAATTTTGCTCGCAATGGGCATAAGCAGCAGAGAGAGAGTGGCCAAATTACAATAGCCTAACTTTATCCCATATTAAAAAGTTCAAAAACAACAAAAGAGAATGATGAAAGTTTTGTTTTAACTAAACTCGTTGCGTAAATGCGTACAACCATGAACAACCAAACAAGAAACAGCTTTTTTTTCCCAAGTACAATTGAATTGGATAACGACAACATCCATTTGGCTTGCGTTTCAACCATGGTACGATAGTAAACAATTACCATAGGTATGTTATAAATGACGTTATGTAGAACAGGACTGGTAAATGTTTATTTAATAACTTTATTTGCTATAGATCAAAGATCAGTAAAAATATATTGTTAAATTTAAACAAAGTTGTAGCTGAAGCTGTGAAAACTGTTCAAGCTGCTATTGACTATTATAATAAATCAGCAACAATGAAGCAAGAAAATTTGGTCAGAATTGAGTTAAATATGGCGAAATATACTCTTATTTGCCATCAGCTGATTTCCAAACCAAAACATTGACCGTTATATGTTCTTATAAATCAATAACATGAGGATATACATACAATATTATTGGATAGTGAAGTAATGTATAACTTTTTAAGAGACTCATGGCATGGAAAGATGCATATTCATTACATTTTTATTTTATAATTATATGTAGCCATCAGCAGCCTGACATCACTCAATTATACTGATGTCGGACTAAGTCTGATTCTCGTTTCGTGTCCATTTTTTTTCCTACTGGTATATCATAGTCAGAATGCAATGAACCTCCAAAATTGGCTTATATTAAAAATTACTATACTGTACCTGTAGTATAGAGTATATTGTAGGGTAGGCTACTGTACTCATATGTATACGATATACGTACTATACAGGCAGTCCCCAGCTTATGACAGGTTTGGCTTACGACATTCTGAGGTTACAACGCTTTTCAATTATATTTATCAGAAATTATTTCCAGGTTTACAACGCATGTTCCACGGTTACAACGCTTACAACGCTGATCTGGCAGAAGAAATGTGACTCCCACAAATGTAAAATAATCAATATTTGAAGGTTTTTTTATTGAAAAATGCAATAAGAATGCAGTTTACATGGTTTTTAATGCACCCAAAGCATTAAAAGCAAGGTTTTCTTAGGATTTTTGACGATGTTCCGGCTTACGACGATTTTCCGCTTACAACGCATCTCAAGAATAGAACCCCTGTTGTAACCCTGGGACTGCCTGTAGTGTATAATAGGCTAACTCTTGTTAATGTTATTCAATTTCTCTTTGTATTGAATTATCATAAGCAAATATGCATTGAACCTAGAGAATTAGCTGAAATTACTAATTATTATACCATATATGTAAAAAGTATACTATGTAGTTTAGGCTAGGCTACCCAATATGTAAAGATATTACTGATTACCCTAGTGTAGGATAGGGCTATATTCGAGATACGATTTTTCCAACAAAAGATGGGATTTTTGGAACCTAACCCCATCGTAAATAAGAGAATATCTGTATTCCTATGATAGCGATGACAATTAAAATTAAATCTAAGAACTCTTGTGTGTATCATTCTCTCTTCATTCTAACTGTAGGATAATTATGCCCATTGCCCAATATATCTCATCACATTATACAAACAATCGAATAACAGGTACAGAAAAACTACCATACACATATGTACTTACACTCTAGGACAAAAAAATATAACTTCCCATGACAATTCTTAAGGCGAGATTCCACCGAGGCAACATGTAGCATGCGACTGACTGGCTATCAACAAGCATGTTGAATACAACAAAAACTAAGCCACTTGTCAACATGATGTCTCAGCAGACGGTCACTGCTATTGCACAATTAGTGCTGTGCTCTCAAGCTCACCATACAATCTTCTGATAATAATAATAGTAATACTACTACAATAATAGCTAGAAAAGCTTGCACCATCTTTTGTGTGTGAGAGAGAGAGAGAGAGAGAGAGAGAGAGAGAGAGAGAGAGAGAGAGAGAGAGAGAGAGAGAGAGAGAGAGAGAGAGAGAGAGAGAGAGAGAGAGAGAGCATTTGCCACTACAAGTATGATATCTTAAGAGGGAGAATCTTCCCTCCGAGCTGCCTCAAGTGTGAGAGAACAGTATGCAAGTTCTTGATCTTTTTTACTAGTTAAATTTCTCTGCTAATCCCACAGTACATCTAGTTTAGCATGTTTATTCTTGTACTCTGTCAAGCATATATCCCATAGAACAGAAAGTTTCCTAAATTCTTCTATAAAGTCTACAATTTTTTCTTACGACTAATTCAGCTTGATGCTTTCAACATCAAATCTTTCCTGCTACTGGTGAGAAGGGTTTATCACTAGGCAACAGGCTAAATCTTGTTGCATGTGTTGCGTTATACGGCAACAAGTTGCCATCTGTCGCATGCCACACAGTTGCATGCTACATGTTGCCTTCTGTTGAACTGGTGGAAACACACTTGGCATATGTGACAATGCAGCATGCCATGTTGCCAAAATCTTGCTTCAGTGGAATCCCACCTTTAGGCAACACAGTAGAATGAGATTGATAATAGTGGAGCACATTAGCAAAAAACCACTCAACTCAATGTTGGGATATACACATTTGAGTTATAATGTGGCAAAATCACACAATATAATGATGTACAATGTATGTACGTATTTATATTTTCCAGTGTGTTGTGTAATTCAGACCAGAGAGGGAAGAGGGTGAGAGAATTGGCAGGGAAAGCGGAGGGAGGAGAAGTGTGATAGAAAGATGGGTTTGAGGGGATGGTGGGAGCTTGTTGGTGGGAAAAAGGAGTGAACTGATGAAGGGGAGGGTAGTAAGTAGATTTATCCAAACCTGTGCTCAGGTGTTTGGGTTCTGACTGACTACAACATAAAATCATGAGAGTAAACTCCTAATGTAGTATATAAATATGGTTAACTCTAAACTCTATAACTTTATAAATTACGGCGGGGTGTTGTAAACATTGTTTTAGAATGCTATCACTGTCCGACTAAAAGCCTTGAAAATATTCCTGAAAAACGATGCCACCTCGGGTCTGAAATGGATAGTAGATATCCCAAAATAACCCAACTACACTGCCCTTCACTCGAGTAGCCTTCAGCTTCTACATGCTGGGTTTAAAAAAAATAAAACATTCATTATAAACCTGTCAAAAAGAATACCAAATACAAAATAAAGGTATAATTCAAGCATGTTTTTCTAACGCAACAACAAACTCCAAAATGTTAAATGCCATGTACGAGTGGTTGGATTATTCATATCTACACCATGATGGGTTGTAGGATCAAGAGAAAACCCATACTGAATCACAAAGAAAAGAATGGCCACAATCAAAGTACATGTCCTGACCTATACAGAAATGTCAAGAGTCTTACATACGCTTAAAATGATCTCATACACATCCATAAACACATTTTCACTAATAACCAGTATCTAGGAAAGCATACATAAAACTCAAAATTTCAAATAGATGTAGCCTGCAAGTAAAATAAAAAATAAAGGGTACACGCAAGTTCAAAATTGTTAGTAATAAAACTTGAAACAAGAGGTACGAAAAGAAAAAGTAATGTATAAAAGGGACAGAAGACGACACCACTAAGGTATATTACAGATCATAATCATCTGTTAATGGAGTTGACCTGTTTTTTCTAAAACAGATAGGGGACCACTAAGGGAGCAGTACTACTCACTAGTACTTTAAAGAAAAAAAAACCAGCTGTAAGATACAGTTTTGGGGATGAGTGGGTTGATGAATCTTATCAAGAGCTTTTGAAGAGGCATGGTGGAGTCAGGAACTGGAATGAGAAAGTAATTCAACTTTTGGTAGTTGTTTTGCTCTCTTCTTGGAAATATAAAATAATGCAAAACTTAGTTGAAACTAAATTTGTTAGTCTGAATCTCATTGAAATCCATGATACCATAAACTAAACTTTTCCCACAATTGAGAACAAAGATTTTTTACATTTACTTGAAGCATTTTGAAGGAAAGTTGTGTCGTACTAAATGCTATATAGGCAGTCCCCAGGTTATGGCGGGGCCAGCAGTGCGCTGTAAGCTGACAATCACCTTAACCTGAATCATCATAATTATAATGGGAATAAATAGCACTTACAGCACCATACATCAGGTAACGGTGCTGTAAATCCACTTACAGCGCTGAAAAATTATCATTAACAGCGTCACGAGTCAAGTGCCGTAAGTCTGGAACAATGTAACCCGAACCTGACGTAACCTTTGGACTGCCAGAACAAAAACCATAATTTCATTTCATACTTTTAACAAGGAAATCAACACTTATGCCTAGCTAAGTTTTAAAGAAGAATTTTCAGTTTAAAGTATAATAAAAGGCAAAAATACTATTCATAAGCCAAGGCTTGTGAGGCACATGAGCATAATTATCTCCCATGTTTAAACTACAACTTACAATAATCTTGAAGGACATCTTGCAAATCATGCAAAATACTTTACTACTAGTATAGTGGTGGAAAAAATATTTTGTTCATATACAAAACAAACCTTCGGTCTTAACATTAGCATTTACTAGGGCCTAGCTGGAAACCAGTAGAATTAAAATCAAACTTGTGCAATCCAGGGACTATTGGCATCTACCAGGTCACGGGGCATGTATTACCCAGAATGCCCTTGGCGTCCTGTGACCTACCAGTTATCTTTCTACCGCCTTAAGATAGGACGTGTTCTCTGTCTCTGTTTAAAGCCGGTTTTAGTTTGCCCGTTTTTATCCATTTCTTTTTAATTTTTCTTATTAATTCTTTCTCTGAGTGTGCTCAGTGTGGGTGTGAGCTGTAAGAGTGTGTAAGTGGTGAGATGGAGTTTTTTGCGTCACCGCCGGGATCTTCTTCCATTTTGAAGGCAAGACAAAGGAAATGCCCTGGAATCAGTGGCTTTCCATGTTTAAGATTACTAACTTCGATGTCGACGGATCCTCATCCGTGTAGTAGGTGCAGAGAAAATGTATGTACAATTACTAATCCTTGTTCTGTTTGTCGTGGTTGGTCGGTGGAACAGTGGAGGAAGTTTTATGAGAAAGGCCAGTACAAAAGAAAGGAGTCAACGCCATCTTTGGATGACCAAGCGTTGGCGGCTTCTTTTGTATTGGCGATACACCAGACTGCTCCATATGTTTCGCCACCTGCCTTTATTTGTCCCATACCCCTTCGGTTTCTCCTAGCGGTTCGTTATCAGAAACTCCAGGAGGGGTTTTGGGTAATTTTATGAATAATATTTATGCTCCGCTGTTCCCAGCAGGGAGGGGGGGAGCATCGCCATCTTTGTTCCAGGTGCCAGCTCCCGATGCGAGCAGGATAGAAGGTACGTGGGCGGCGCTAGGCCTACCAGGCGTACCAACCTTGAAAGGTTTGTTGTCGCATTATATGGCTTCCCGATTCCAGCAGAGTCAGGCAGCGCTGAATATTCCTCATCCCCCTGGATTGTTTTTTATGGAAAAAATGCTGCGGCTACGCCAACAACTTCAATGTTGACGGCGATGCAGAACATGGCAGGTAGTTATGCTATGAACACAGGGATGCCAGTAGCAGCCGCACAGTCTCTCCCTACAAGATTGGTGACGTCACAACCAACGTCACACACCGACATGGCGGACGCGATGACGTCACCGCCTACTGCTTCTCAGTCTGCTTCGCTGCCTCCGGACCCAAATACGCTTTCTGACTCGGTAGTACACACTGTAATGAAGAGATTACAAGTTCTAGAGAAGAAAATTAATAAGAAAGACAAAAAGAAAAGGCGTGATTCGTCGTCTTCTTCATCTTCTTCCTCTATCTCAGTGTCATCGCCAATTTCGATGATGTCACGGCGTGTACCAGTCAAGCGTTGGAGGATACGGGATTTCGTGACTGATCCTCGGGCCAAGAGGAGAAGAGTGAATTCTTCTTCATCTTCGGGCCAGGACTATCACATCCCAGTCAGCAAGAAAGGCAAGAAGTCAGTGGGTGATAAGCTCAAAGCTAGCGGACGAAGCCGTTTACTAGAGTCCGAACGAGCGAGTGAGCTGACGGTCGATGGGCTGGCGGCCGATGTGGAGTTGCCAGTAGAGACGACAAAGAGTCAAAGGAAAACTACAATGTCGTCGGCGAAATTGGCGTTGGGGGCGAAAAGTGCAGCAAAGGATAGAGCACAGATACCGGTTTCGCCTGTAAGACCGTTTAAAATATGAAGAAAAGATGAAAAGGCTCCTATTTCGAGAGAGCCTTCATCTTGGAGGTATAGGCGAGATTCTCGCTCTTGATCCGCGAGCAGAGGAGTAGTGAGGTGGTATCGTTCTCCTGCTGACTGTTCGGGATCCAGCCGTCGGCGGTAGGGGTAGACAGCCACGAAGTACCCGGCCGTTTGTCAGGAGATAGGAGTGAGATAGCGTCTCCGGTGCCTGAGCACAGCACGCTAGAACAAGAGGAAGGGGAAAACCCAGAGTTTCTGGCTTCGTATGCGGAGGTGATTGATTTGATTCGTCAATTCAATAACCTTTCGGGGAGAACGGAAACGCCTGCCAGTATGCTTCCTCCGGGGATTGACATGGCGTTTGGGTTGAAAAAGGATACCAAGGTGTTGTATGAATTGCCTTGTTCAAGTCATGCGGAGTCAGTTTTACAGTATGTAAATGCACGGATTGCGGGAAGGGATAATTCTTTAAGATCAAATAGATCATTTAAGTTTATCCCTCCTCCGATGATGAAACAGAAAATATTATATGACATCGACGGTTCCTTTGCTATCCAGACAAATTAACCCAAATGTGGTAAGGTTAAGACCTGGATTAACCTTAGAGCAAGTAAAAATGGAATGCCCTTCGATGACTTGCCAAGAGGCTGCTACGTTAGAAGCAACAGCTTCTTCTGTCTTTCAGACTGCTTCTTGGTTGGATCTTTGGTCAACAGCAGTGGCAAAGATTGCATCCTCAGAAATGACGAGAAAAGTGGTGGATGAATCAATGTTCATTAGATTACTACAATCAGGTGCCAAAGCAATTGCGTACTTGACAAATTTGAGTGCCAATGTTAGGGCAAATATCCAATTAATGAGGAGAGATGCAGCTTTGGCTAGGCTAAGCCGCTCTGTTGATTTGGATTCCCTGCTAGCAATGAGGAATGGGAATATCTTAAGAGTCACAATTGCTGTTGCCAGAAGCCATACTATAAGAGGCTATAGATAGAAGAAGGATGGACACTAATGACAGATTGGTACAGCAGGAAGTTAGAAAAACATCTAACAGTCAAAATAACCCTATGGAGGTAAGGCAGCAGCAAATACCTCGAAAGAAGCCAGTGAAGAATAACATCCCTAATAGAGCAACAAGGCTCTCTTCCCCAAAGAAATTAGCTCATCGGCCCTTTCACAATAGAAATAACAGAGGAAGGGGGATTAGGGGAAGAGGGAGAGGCTCAAGGCGATAGGATGGGCGCCTCTCATCACTCAGCCACACCAGTGGGGGGTTGCCTGGCGAATCACTGGAAGGTGTGGCAGGAACTGGAAGCAGAGCAGTGGGTGGTGGATGTTCTCAGGGTCGGGTATTTGATTCCGTTTGAAGTATCCCCACCCCTGACGGAACGGCCAATACCTCACCTCTCTTATGCTCAAGAATCTCAAAAGGCCTTTTATTCTGCAAGAGGAAGTGAAGAAGATGATGGAAAAAGGGGCTGTGGAACAAGTATCTGTTCCGTCGAAGGGGTTTTACAGCAGGATTTTCCTTATACCCAAACCCAACGGGGACTGGAGGACAGTAATAGACCTGTCAACATTGAATCTGTTTACTATAAGAAAAACGAGATTCAAAATGGAAACTCAAAAGACGGTTCTACAAGCAGTCAGGATGTCAGGATCAAGGACCTTATACTGACAATCAACTTGAAGGATGCAAACTTTCAGATCCCAGTCCATCAGTCTTCAAGGAAATTTCTCCGCTTCAATCTTGCAGATAAAGTTTTCGAGTTCAAAGTTCTGTGCTTCGGATTGAAAACGTCTCCTCAAGTTTTTACAAGAGTGTTCACTCTCGTGTCAACATGGGCACATGCTCAGGGGATCAGGCTAATAAGATATCTAGACCATTGGCTGGTGATAGCAAAGTCTAGAGAGAAACTACTCAAGGACAGGGCGACACTTCTACAGTTTTGTCACAGCTTAGGCATTGTGATAAATCAGAAGTCGCAGTTGGATCCAAGTCAGCGGCTGGTGTATCTGGGAATGGTTATAGCCACAATAAAAACCAAAGTATTCCCGACAGACCAGAGAATAGAGAAATGCAAACAAGTGGTGAATGCCTTTCTGGAAAAACAAACACAGCCAGCAAAACAGTGGCAGGTAGTACTGGGAGTTCTAACTTCCTTGGAGAAACTAGTACCACAAGGGAGGATACACCTTCGATCTCTACAATGGAGGATGAAGGAGTTTTGGTCACCAGCAGTAGATCACCCGTACGAGAAGATTCCCTTTTTGTCAGAAGAGAGGAAAGACTTGCTGTGGTGGGTGAAGGACAACAATCTGACAGTGAGTGTTCCCCTTCAGCAACCCTCCCAGGATCTCTTGCTGTTCTCAGATGTGTCACTAGAGGGTTGGGGAGCCCATATGGACGAGCTGATGGTTTCAGCGAAATGGAGTGGCGAGGACAGAGAACTCCATATAAAAGTGCTGGAGTTAAAGGCAGCGTTTCTAGCACTACAGGAGTTCAGGGAGAGGGTGAAGGGACAGTCACTGGTATTGATGTCAGACAACACCACAGTAGTAGCTTTCATAAACAAACAAGGAGGGCTAGTGTCTCGACAGTTACATGTGACGACAGGTCAAATTCATCAGTGGGCTGTAGAGAACCTAGTAGACATCAGAGCCAGATATATTACGGGGAAAAGAAACATAGTGGACGACAAGTTGAGCTGAATGGATCAAATCCTGGGTATGGAGTGGTCCTTGCACCAACTGATAGTGGACAGAATGCTCATGTTGTGGGAAAGGCTGATCATAGACCTATTCGCAACCAGGTACAACAAAAAGTTGAAAGTGTATTGTTCGGTAGTCCCAGACGTAGAAGCAGTAGCGGAAGATGCGCTTCAACACCCATGGGACAATCTAGACGTTTACACATTTCCTCCATTTTGTCTAATCCGTCAGGTTCTGAACAGGGTAATGCGGTCTCAGAACCTCAGAATGACTTTGGTAGCTCCTTTATGGCCAAAGGCAGAATGGTTTCTGGACCTCTTGGAACTCCTAATAGATGTGCCAAGAGTGTTACCCCCATGGAACAACCTACTATGTCAGCTGCACGTGGAGAGGTATCACCGGTCGGTGAAGTCCCTATCACTTCACGGGTGGAGACTGTGAAGTATCTCCTGCGAGCAAGAGGGTTTTCGCAGAAAGCAGCAGCGCAGATGGCAGGTAATATCATAAAGTCATCGGCAGCAGTATACCAAGGAAAGTGGTCAGCATACTGTGATTGGTGTCGTAGAGGGAACTTGTCTCCACTCGGTACCACTATTCAGGAATTAGCAGACTTTCTGATATATCTCGGGGACAGAAAGGCATATGTCTATATCTGCGGTGAAGGTGTACCGGGCTGCTCTAGCCTCGGTCTTACGAATGAAAGGTGTGGACATTTCATCTTCATGGGAGTTGGTCATGTTGACGAAGAGCTTTGAGCAGTCATGTTCGCCAAAAGAACTAAAAGCCCCAAATTGGGATTTGACCATGGTACTGAGTAGTCTGACAAAAACCCCCTACGAACCACTAAGACATTCCACAGACAGGAGCCTGACCCTAAAAAATGTCTTCTTATTGGCCCTAGCCTCAACCAAAAGGGTGGGGGAACTACATGGCCTGTCATATGTCGTGAAGCACTCGAGAGGTTGCACATACCTTCTCTGGCAGATTTCGTAGATAATGACAGAGATGAGATGCTTCTGTGTCCTGTCAGAGTAATGAGAGAGTACTTAAGAAGGACAAGGTACCTCAGGCCTGGGTGCAGGAGGTTGTTCCTAAGTACAGAAAGGAACAAAAAGGAAGTGTCCAGGAACACAATATCATTTTGGCTAAGAGAAACGATCAGGAATGCCTACATGACAGAAGACAGGGGGTCAGATAGCCAGGAGAGGGCTAGGGCTCATGACAACAGAGGCTTGAGTGCTTCTTTAGCTTTCAAGAAGAATATGTCTGTGGAGAGAATTCTGAAAGCTGGTGTTTGGAAACGCCAAACCACTTTCACTTCATTTTATGTAAAAGACGTTGCCCATAGATCCTTGGATACCTTTTCCTTGGGTCCGGTGGTGGCGGCCCAGCAAGTGGTATAGCTCATCCAGTACCCCTGGCGGGTCAGTTTGTGTCTAGTCTAAGATGAAGGTATGAAAGTAGAATGAATGGGATGACTGGTCTTTTTTCTTTACTACTTTCTTTCTACTCCTTTACCTACGGGCAGTATGAAGGCGAGTGCCATCATAAGCTGGAATGGACTAGATGCAGGTGAGGTGGTAGGCCATACTGTAAAGTTATTTTAGAGTACAGTATACTTTTCAGTAGCAACACACCCCTCTCGGTAATAAGGAAGGGAGGGGTGATGGTAGATCCAGATACAAGGAACAAGAGTGGTTTAGGAGAATGGAAGGACCTCTATTTTCACATAGTTTATAAACCATGGCATGGTACCAGCTCCCAGTGAGGGAAACCAATAGATTCTCTTATATCTTTGGTTCAAGGGTTCATAGTCCATTATCTTGGAATACTCATAATATTCGGAAATGGATTTAAGTGGCAAACTACCAGTCAGTTATAAAGACTTACCTCCCTCCAATAAGTAAGTCTATCCTAATGTTAAGACCGAAGGTTTGTTTCGTATATGAACAAATGACAAATTTGTAACTAATTTGTATTTTTCATAACTAACAAACCTGAGGTCTTAACAGTTAAAGGCCCACCTCGAACCACCCCTCTAGTAGTCTAAACTGGGTTAGAAGTATAACTGGTAGGTCACAGGACGCCAAGGGCATTCTGGGTAATACATGCCCCGTGACGTGGTAGATGCCAATAGTCCCTGGATCGCATAAGTTTGATTTTAATTCTACCGGTTTCCAGCTTGGCGCTAGTAAATCCTAATGTGAAGACCTCAGGTTTGTTAGCTATGAAAAATACAAATTAGTCACAAATTTGTCATATTTCTCACATTATGACACAACTTTTATGTCTAGGATGGAGGCAATGGAATGTTACTATCATTAACTTATATTTTCATAACCAAAATCACTAATCATTACAAAAATTGAAAATTCCTTAGGTCTCCTGAATGAGACTGGTTTAAATCCCCTACTTTCTAATCCGCATAGAGAGCATAGAAGTACTAATGATCGATAGTTTTTAATCATAAATTGGAATTAGTTTACTAAAATGGATGATAAATAATGAACAGAGATAATCTATGGTAAAAATACTTATTTTCATTTAACAAATATTGTAAATGCATTTGATGAAGTTTGATGCAACATAAAATACACACAAAAAAAAAATAAAATAAAAAACAGCCTGGTTATGTTATTCATTCTATCTATAATAAACTGTGTATCATGGACAATGCTTCTCAATAATGCAATCACTTTACCCTTTTCATTAAAAATTCATTGCCAAGCTTTTAAAGATCCATCTGACCAAATCTAATGCTCTTTCGCCTAAGTCGTACAAAACCTCATCAAACACCGCTTTCTGTCTTCTTCATAGCTTTCCATAGGCTTGTACTTGAAAATACTGGATCCAAACATAGTATATTCATTTTTTAATGTTGTCTCTTAACATCACAGAAAGTGAAAGCATTTGAATTATATGCCTTCAAATACCAAGCTACCAATATCAACGTCCCTTCTAGTAAACTACTACTCTTACTTGAAATACGCAAAACCTTAAAAGTGTGTTTCATTACTTACTTGGAATACTCAAAGCTTTAAAAAATGGGCAGATAGAGAGAGAGAGAGAGAGAGAGAGAGAGAGAGAGAGAGAGAGAGAGAGAGAGAGAGACCAGCAATGTAGCCAAGGGCCAAAGGGATGCTGTTTATAGCAACACCAACAGTTCACTGCATGAATCACACTTTATGCCAATACCAAAGTTTTTATCTTAAAACCACTAAAACATAACTAGTAATAGCAAATAATAATTTTCTGTTTCAATTTGTTATGAGTTCCTATCTACTGCTATCTTTACAATAGTAATGTTAAGTCTTTCTTAATAAATTATACAGGACTAATGTTTAATCCCTTAACTCCCAAAAAGAAAAATTATCCACTCACCTGAACTTGGCAGGACTGACAATTGACTACTTCTGCTGACGAAACAAGGTTATCAAAGACTACAGAGGACTTCTTACAGGAATCTAAGATGACTGAGTTAATCTTTCCCTGTAAAAGACACCATACAATATTACTCACTACAGTCATGAATAAAACAATAGAAAAAATATATGAATTTCTGTCACAATAGCAAAAGGTCAATGTTAATTACCTGTACCTTTTAAGAGAAATAAGTTCTCATATATACTGTCAACTTATAAAAAAAAAATCTAACAGCAATTTTGTGCAAAGTAATACTGTAATCCCTTAACTATTAAGCACTTCTAATCATTTCACATACCATATATACTTGTGTAACATGTGATCTCGCATATCATGCGACCCCCAAATTTTCATCCTAAAACGATGAATTGATCATGTATCTCATGTAACATGCCAGTTCAATTTTTGAGACCAAATTACAATAGGCTAACCTCTTTTCTTCCTGTTTATCTATCCCATTTTCTTGTTAGGCAAACCCCTTTTCTTCCATCTCTATATCTATTCCATCTTCTAGTTAAGTTAAAAAGAGTAAAAGAGAAAGCTAAATATATCATCAGAAATGTTATACTTGTTGTGTAAATGCATACAGCCAGAAACAGCTGATTTGCTATGAACAACTGAATTTGATAACTACAGCGCGTGCTTGCATTTCAACCATCGTACGATAGTAAAAAATTACTGTAGTTACATTACAAATGACGTTAAAAAGAATAGTTCTGATATATTTTTACATGACTATATCTTTATTCTCCCTGGATCAGCAAGGGCATATACTACTAAATTTAAGCTGCTAGTTGTGGCTGAAGCTGAGGAAAGAATGTTCATCTGCTAATGACTATTATCATGCATTGGCAACATAGAAACTTCGGTATAGCACCATCAAACTTGACCGTAAACAAAATTTGAGAGAAATGAGTTTTAATCAAAACTATTTGGCATTAAAGAACACATTTTACTATGTTCACTCCGATAAAAGATAAATATGTAAGGCTCGTAGTATTCTGATGAAATCAAGTGAAAATATCGAACGCAATCTGTTGATTTTTTTTATATAATAAACCTGCCCTCAGCGCCATCTACTAACGAAAAAAATAACTAAATTTTGTTCACAACAATATGAATACAAGTGACATTTTGACTTGAAAACACTTTGTATAACGTAAAATAACCTTGTCCTATATCAATACAGTACTATCTTGAGATTCATTTATGCTAACTAGAAGCAAGAAAATTGCTCTGATTTGACTTCAATACAGCAAAATAAACTTACCTCGCAATCATCCTCAGCTGATTTCCAAAACAAAACATTGATTGCTATTTTTGTATTTTATAATACAACATTTGTAATATGAAAATGTATACAATATTATTGGATGCAGTAAAGTAAAGATGCATATTCATTATGTTTGTATTTTATCAAACGATACTAGTATGTAAAAATTACATACGCTAATGTTATATCTCATGTACGATGAGACCCCCTTAAAATTAGCTCCAAAATTATGTCTTCAAAAGTCGCATGATATGCGAGTATATATGGTATATAAATAAGCAAATCTTAAAATGCAATAACAGAAAAGTACATCCAAAATTTAATTTTGACAAATTCTGAACCCAGTAAATTGTCTTGTCAAATTAAATCCATGTGAAAAATTACAACTTCAAAACATATAAAAAAATGGGAACTCAAATTACCTTAACCTGCACAACTGTATTCACACATCTATAGATATAAACACACTGATCCATTCTCGTTTGAGAAATAAGGAGATTTGGCTTATCCTGCTGGTATTCCACATACCACTTCTTCCCTTCCAATGCTATTTTTGGGGGACGTGCTGGTGGAGATGCTTCTTTCGTAACTGTAGTTGGAGCACCAGAAGAGGCCTTAACAAATGACTTAGACCCCTCCCTGAGACTTGGGTTTTTATGAGTTTTCATGTCATCTGTCACCTGAAGGAAATAAAAATTAGTTTTTTCATATAAAATCAGTCTTTTCAGTCCATCATATTTATATACTAATTTTTGGAAACCTACTCTCCTCCAAACAAAATTTGAAAACTGGCAACATAAAATTAGCATTGACCAATGACTGACTCATTCAACTGAACTCTTCCAATTATTGTGTAAATTGAGTTTAAAATTAAATTATCTGTACATCAATTTGAGAAGTGAGAAAAAAAATAATGAGCAATTGCAGCAATATTTCAAATTCATGAAGATCATACACTGGGACATAGATGTTGAACAGCAGAGAAATAAAGCCGTACAAGTCTATGGTGTCTGAAGAAAGGATAGGCCTTGGATATTGGAAAGCTAGATCCAGGACCACCAAGAACGAGTGATTTTCTAAAAGCAGCCTGAGAAACAGTCACATCTGTAGAATGTGATGAAAGTATTCAAATAGGTACAGTATACTGGAGGGGAGCCTGAAAAAACTGCTAACCTTTTTAATTGTTTACATGGCGTCATGTCATACAAATCACAATTTACACAGCCTTTCTATGAGACAATCATAGGAAAAGCATTGTGCAAAAATAATAAGTTACACTATATGTAACCGAGGATCTTGATAAATATATATTACAGTTAACCAACACCAGCAATTACATGGCAATTGCAAAGCAGAGGGCATGGAAAGTGTCAAGAATCTAGTCGTGCTACTATATCATAAAGAAATATCCAGAGTAAAGACAGTGGTTGATGTATCCCAGAAATCAGTCCCCCTAAGGATTGGAAAAATCCTTTAAATTTTGCAGACAGTCTCTCAAACAAGCTGCAATGCAGATATTTGATATAACACCAAACAAAGCCATCTTTATGGTGAGCAGAGATGAAACGAAGATATGTTAGAAAATTGGGCAATTGGAAGCTGTGGGAGAGGCACTGGGGAGAAAGCAATATACCATGTAGTATAAGTGTAATAGATACCACACAAGATGCTCTGCTAGATGCTTGCAAACCTTATAATACACAATGCATTCTCTGCAGGAAGATTACTATGATTTCCAGAAAAAATGATTTGCTTCTTTAATCATAAAGACCTACTGTATATACCATTGTATTATCTGATCTTGTGTACCAGGACCCTTGAAATTTTGTGGCCAAAACATTTCATCATATATCTTGTGTATCACCCAGCAAGTTGAATTTTTGATAGGCCAAATAATATTAAGTTAACCTCTTTTCCTACAATGTCTGTAATTCATCTTCTTAAATAATCAACAGTAAAATGACAAAACTAGGCTTTACTTACCAAACAAATTTAATTTTCGGTAGATTACATTATACTTAGCTATGCTTGCAAAGTGAACTTCAATTTCAATATACAGGCGGCCCACGGTTAACGGCACAATCGCTCTACGGCGAATCGGTTTTAAGGCTGTCATCAAAAATATTCATTAAAAAATTAAGACATTTTAAGGTATTTTACGGCACAATTTTCGGTCAACAGCGCCGTTATGTCTAACGAGTACATACATTTGTAGAAATACCGTTCAACCCATTAAGGTTATGCAAATGATATTAAAAAATTGTATTGAGAGTTATTACATAAGTATTAGGGTAAAATATGTGCCTCTGACGCTGTTCTATACCGAAAATATAGTTAAATGAGTGCAAATTTAGCTATGGATGTGTTGATTTATAAATGTTCATGCTTTTATGTTTAAAATGTGTATGAAAATGTATTACGTATAGGTATTTTTATTTCTGCACATAAATATGATACAAAG
Source organism: Macrobrachium nipponense (assembly GCF_015104395.2). Lineage (NCBI taxonomy): Eukaryota > Metazoa > Arthropoda > Malacostraca > Decapoda > Palaemonidae > Macrobrachium > Macrobrachium nipponense. The sequence goes on from NC_087200.1 coordinate 61,787,556, forward strand.
GCAGCTTTTGAAACTACCCTTTCAAAAGCTGCCTTTGTATCATATTTACGTTATCAAATATGATGTTTTTTCATGTTCATTCTTGTAAGCCGCCGTGTGCCGCTCTTCCGAAAATATTGAGTTAGAAAAAATGCAAATTTAGCAATCGATGTGTCGATTTTATAAATGTTCATGCTTTAATGTTTATAATGTGTATGCAAATGTATTATGTATATGGTATTTTTAATTCTGCGCAGAAATATGATACTAAGGCAGCTTTTGAAACTGCCCTTCACGTTATCAAATACGATGTTTTGTCATGTTCATTCTTGTAAGCAGCTGCCTGCTGGTCTTCCGAAAATATAGTTGGAAAGAGTGCAAATTTAGCGATCGATGTGTCGATTTTAAAATTGTTCATGCTCTTATGTTTAAAATGTTTATGAAAATATATTAGTATAGGGTATTTTTATTTTTTGTATGTAAATATGATACAAATTAAGGCAGCTTTCGTAACTACCCTCCACGTTGTCAGAGGATGCTTTTTCATGTTTGTTCTTGTTCGCCAGTTCCGAAAAATGCATGGTGTTATTTTATTATTTATGCATCTTTTCCATAAATCCTTTAAAAAGTTATACATTACTTCACTGTATCCAATAATATTGTATGTATTCTCATATTATTGTATTACAAAATACTACGGCAAATCTAAGCTAGTATTCCGCGGAGCAGCCAATGTTTTGGTTAATCAGCTGATGGCGAACACGAGTTTGTTTTGCCATATTTAACGCAATTCTGAGCGAATTTTCTTGCTTCTAGCTGGCATAAACGAATATCTAAATATACTTGACATATGAGACATGGTTATTTTTCCTTATACAACGTGTTTTTAGGTGGAAATATGAAATGAATATGTCTCGTTGTGATTGTGAACTTTTTTTTTCGTTAGCAGATTACGTTGGTGGCATGTTTATTGCGTGCAGGATCCGTATGGATCCTGATTGCGTGAAAAAATTATGTGATTCCATTCGCAATTTTCCTTTATATCATCATAATACGAACTTTATGTTATGTATCTTATATCGGCATGAAACCAACAGTAAAATGTGTTCTTTCAAGCCCAGTAGTTTTGATTAAAATTATTTTATCACAATTATCACAATTTTATCTACGGTTGTGTTTGATGGCATACGTTTACTGGAATTTTATCCTTGTTGTCGATGCACGATAATAGCCAATAGCAGCTTGAATAGTTTTCTCAGCTTCAGTTATAACTAGGTTTAAATTTAACAGTACAGGCAGTCCCCGGGTTACGACGGTGTCGGCTTATGACGTTCCGAGGTTATGACGCTTGTCAATAGACGTTATTTCCAGGGTGACGACGCCTACAACGCTCATCTGGGAGATGAAATATGACACCAAAAATGCAAAATAATCAATATTTGAAGGTTTTTTTGATGAAAAATGCCATAAGAATGCAGTTTACATAGTTTTCAATGCACCCAAAGCATTAAAAGTAAGGTTTTCTTAGGATTTTTGACGATTTTCCGGCTTACGATGATTTTCGGCTTACGACACGTCTCAAGAACGGAACCCTAGTCGTAACCCGGGGACCGCCTGTATATTTCCTGATTGATCTTTGATCTATATTGATCTTTGATCTATAGCAAATATAGTTATTACACTAAGATATCTCAGTTCTATTCTACATAACGTCATTTATAACAACTACGGTAATAGTGTACAGTGGGGCCTCGCTTAGTCGCGATTCAGCAATCACGGATTCAGTTAATCACGGGTTTTTCCTTGGACCACTTCTCAGTCTATATCGCTGGTATGAATCCCAGCATCACAGGCTTGTCCATGGTAGGCTGAGCCTCGTCTGGTTCCAATAACCAGCAAATGCATTAACAGATTCACATTATGATATTAACTGAAAATAAAGGTAATAAAACCATTCTCACCTTATATATTATTGGCATATCTTCATAATATATAGCCTATTCATGGAATAATTCCACATCATTGACATCAACTTGTAGTTGAGTGGCCAGCAGAAATGTAAACATTGAGTTACACTTCACAGCGACCTTTGTCATTCTTAACATTTTTAGAAATGTTAATAGTAGTAGTGTTATTACAGTAGTAATAACATTTAGGAAAACATTAATTTTCAATTTCGACTTCATTATTGTTTTGGTATAACGTAATCAACTTCTCTGAACACTGCAGTCATACAAACAATAATTGTCATAGATTACCTATCGTATTGTTTGTGATCGGCTAAAAAGCGTAAACTAATAAAACCATTATTACCTTATATATTAATGTCATATATTCATAATAAAATGCATATCTTATATATTATTGACTTATCTTCATACTAAAAAGCCTCTTCAAGGAAAAATTCCTTGGGGAATGCATTTTTCAAAAGAAAAATACACTTTACAAGTTTACAGTATGCACTGATTACTTTATTTTGATGTGATTACATTAATATTACAGTATGGTACTGAAAGCAGTACAGTAACTATTTTTTATCATAAATGTATATTCATTCACAAAAAAAATAAGTATGATCACCGTGACGTCACCAAACCTACAGTCTCATTCGAACATACTATTTTTACATAATGTGATAGTGGTTACACCGTTCTACAAACTACATTGTATTTTACATAAGTATCCTCTAAACTCTATCATAAATCACTTTACTTACATTTTTTGGAGCCCAAATACTATATCCCGGAAAATTAACAAAATCGCGAATTTTATCATAGAGCTAGATTCACTAATTACTGTGTTTTCTTCTTCTTTTCATGACTAAATGCATTTTTAGGATAAACTCATTTACACATTTTCAAATACTATGAATGTAAATAGCAAATCTCTCTCTCTCTCTCTCTCTTCACTTACAGAAAAAAACTATAATACTGATCTATTATTGTCGTAATAAAAGAACAAGATGGTCCCCAACATTTGTAGGTACAAATGTGTTGCCATATTTTTATTCTTCTCTGGATTTACGCAACCTGGTGGCTTCAATACAACTTTTATAGTTGACTCAATCATTATCACATATTATAACAGTATACAAGAGAATATCTTATCACTATCGATGTTTCATTTCTTATCACCATAAAAATATTTAAAATACAAATTTCATTGTTATTCTCGAGCTAAACTAGTCAAGTTACTCTCGTCCCAAGCTGCTCTCTCAAGCTATTCAACAATTACTCTCCTCCTAAGCTGCTCTCTCTCTCTCTCTCTCTCTCTCTCTCTCTCTCTCTCTCTCTCTCTCTCTCTCTCTCTCTCTCTCTCTCTCTCAATGAAATATGAATTACTGTAGCATAACATCATAAACTATTATGTACAAATTTAAAAATTATAATAATTCCATTAATACATTAGTTTCTTATAGCAACAATTGTTTTCCAAAATGATTCTTTCGGTAATCAACGTCCATCAGCTGATTCTAAACGTAAACAAAAGACAAAAATAGATTTTTATTGCTGTATTTTGCTGTTTATACAATGATATTAGAGTTGGGTGCTGTAATCATTACAGTAAATCATATTTTTTATCATAAATATGTTCATTCACGAAATAGATATACGTACACTGTACTTTTAGTTTGGTGCAGCAGCCAAATCAAGAAAATAGAAAGGAATTGTTAGGTAATATACTTTTGTTTGCTGATCTGATGAAGGGGAAATTGAAGATAGGAAAGAATAACTTTGAAACTGTCTTGAATTTAGTTTAAGGTGATAGTTGAAGATATATTTGGTGCTTGAACTAAAGTAGGCAGTTATAAACATTGAAATAGTGGTCTTGGGTGGGTTACTTATTAAAGTAGGCAGTTTAAAGCAATTTTTGATGGGGGTATGAGGGGGGTACCAGGATAACACAGGTATTTACTTATCACGGGGGGTTCTGGGCCCTATCCCCGCGATTATCGAGGCCCTACTGTACTATAGTACAATGATTGAAATACAAGCCAAACGGATGTTATCGAATTCGGTTGTACTTAGAAAAAAAAAATAGTTGTTTCACGTTCGGTTGTTCATGGCTGTACACATTTTATGCAACGAGTATAACGCATTAAAACCATACTTTCATCATTCTCTTTTGCTGTTTTTGAACTTATGTAACTAGAAGATGGGATAAAGTTAGGCTATTGTAATTTGGTTTCATAAAATTCGGATTATCGTAAGACGCATTATCGTGACTTGAACACTACAGCTACCTGTACACTGTATAAAACCTTATTATATCTTTACATACTCTAGACACCCAAAGGATAAAAGCTAGGCTTTTTTCACTTTACAGTATTTATAATACTATAATGTACTGTACAGTAAATTCTATAGATCTATACTGAATAAATATTATAATTTTACTTAATGCGCCATCGCGGGATTAAGGCGCCGTTTGTCTAGCCGTAGGCTTTAAAATCGCTTAGCGTCGAAAATCACTTCGCATCAGCGGCCAGGAACGGAACCCCTGCTGCTAACCGAGGGCCGCCTGTATTTACTAGGCAAGGCTTTCAAACAAGATTACCAAACTTAAGGCTTATGTAACAATTCACATCCAGTTCTTATAATTAATAACCAATTGTCAAAAAATAATGGCACCAACAACATTGAGTACACAGCCATAAACAACTGAATCAAGAAACAGTTGTTTTACAATTTTGAGGGATTAGTTTAATATATGTTAGCTTACCTATACATATTTACCTGTTTTATATTTGCTTTATGTAGAAAAATAACAAATAATAATTCAGTAATAATGTTTTTTTAGCAATTGAAAAATGATTCTCCTAATTATCTCTATAGTATGCTCTCAAAACCAGCTGACATTGAGAACCTAACACTAGCCTAGCCTACTTAAATTCACATGGGGGATGATCAGTTTTGTTTTATAATAGGCTAATCATATAACATGATAACCTGTAATACAGTATCAATGGATTCATTAAGTAAAATATCAGTTTCATTACCATTACCTTAAACTTAAATACAGCTAGTACAGCCTGTTTGAGTTATGCAAATGGATACTGTAAGTGCAACAGCCCACCATGGCCGACAGTTCACAAATACACTTTTGTACTTCATGTATGGAGCGACTATCTAAAATCAGGTAAAAATGTTCTTAAAATACTGCATGATGCACAAGTATATAAGGTACATGTCTGATCATTAATTTATATGCCCCTGTCCAAGGTGACAGTGTACTTCAAAGAGGGAACAATGTCAAGACAGACACCAAGGAGAGGAAACACCTGGAGAAACCTAGTTATGTGTAATTTTCTACCCTTCATTTACAACTGGAAAGCAGTGAAAACATCCATGTTACCATGCAAAGGAAAGACAATAATACTGGAAGTTGCAGTGGTTGTCCATGATTTTGAAGACTGGTTTGAAAATCTCAACAGCTCTTGTTGTTAAAGTGAGATGATTACATCTCCCTTCTTTGCCCTTGGTCAATTATTCATGGTATGCCCATCTGTGTGAATCATCAAACAAAGGCTGATTCCCAGTGAGGAAAGCTCTCATAGTTTTTTCCTAGGGTAACGAGGGTATATCAGTGAGTCTCAATTTTAGATACTCTTTTGGCTTGTATGAAGAAAGGGTAATTTGGTTTCATACAAGATGTTAATTGGTGCATGTTAAAGATGGACTGGCATGCAGAAAAGGTGCAAGGAGAAGAGATGAAAAGTAAAAGGTTGAAAGAAATGCAGCCGAGGGATTAAAGGATTATATTGTGAACTTTCAGTACTCTCCACAATGCATAAGTCAAGACTCCTTGTAAGTGATACCCTTACAGAAAAGGGTTAAGGGTGCCAGTAAACTAATGCTTAAGCCCATACTATAACACATATTTCTTCTGATATACTAGAAGTGAATTTCTTCCAATGCTACTATATTATTTATGTTTATTGTCTTGCAACAACTTTCCCAAAAATTACACTGAAAAAGTCAATCTCTGACTTTCTTGACCACTAATAATTACCTTCACATTACTAGAGCAAATACTTTAGCTATTATAACTACACTGGTTTACTTTGCTTGTATTTTTTTTTTTATATAAATGTGGACAACATTTTGCCAATTTTAATGGCTACAGTTCCTGGACTTCAATGGCTTTTGACACAATTCTACATCCAACACAAGTGAGTGATTTAACAATGTATTTTCTTTTTTACAAAATGCTTGTAGCATATAAAAGATTGCCCTTACTCAAATTAAATTCCTGTTTATTTCTTGATGTTTTGTATAATGCAGTCGACATCACAAGAAATCTTAGAACTACTATTATCATGACCACAAGAAGTCTTAAGACTAATATTACCAAGACAAAAAACACAAGTGCTAATGTAGTATATAGTACTTGAAAAGTTCCTAGAAATAAGACCCTGGTTAAATAAAAAAAAATAATAAATAAATCCAACTTACCTTCTTGAGGCCTGAAGTAATATCTGTTCCTTTGTTTATTGATTCGAACAAGGCTGCCCGTCCATCATCTGCAGGTATGACTTTTGGCTCCAGTTTCACCATAGGGGGAGGGGGAGGGATGTTGCCAGCTACCGATAAGGTACCAAAATTAACTACAGGTTCAAAATATAAATGAACAATTTACTGCACTCACTATTACAAACCAGTACAACTCATTAGCAAACTTGGTAATTCCTTACATTAGCACAAAAGCAACACAATAACCAGGCCATAAAAAATATGTTCAATCACTTTACAAATCACTGAAATACTTTTTCCTCTTCATTCAGGCTAAATATCTACATAAAGCATATGAAATACCATATACGTATACTGTTGTGAAAGGTTTTTTATGTAATTAAACAGAGTTGCATATGTATCTGTGTAAGATTTTAATTTCAATGACTTACCAAGTAATCATAATAAATTTATCACCAACACAGGTGTGTGTACATGAAAAGCGCAAACTCTCGTGTACCCAGCAGTTAACATACTGATAGAGCCCTGTCAGCTAAGACACAGCTACAAAACTCTTATGTGAAGACCTGTTCAATTAGCATATAGAGATTAAGTACTCTTGTATTTAGGTTCTTATCACACCTGTGCACAAGTGCAAACTGACTAGGGAGTGTGATTGATATGCATCATACCAATAGTGCTTTATTAAGAGCACAATGTACAGTAATTTTTTTTTTTATTTTTCATACCACAATAATCAAAAGATAAATGCAAAATCTAAGTTCACTTTCCTGTTCTCTATTTCTTATGGAAACTGGTCAATTATTTAAATCAGCAGAAAGAGTAGTCTGCTTTTCACAAAGTTGCCTTATTCTTACAATGACTACTGTTCCATTTATTACAAAGAAGTAATATAGTATCAATTATTATTCTTCAATTTGGTTCACTAATGTTACTGCCACAACAGAAAATATTTCTATATATTATGTGGATTACCTTTCAATGCCTTTGTATGCACACTGAAAACAGTGCAGGAAATTTACTTGGAAAATCACAACTGTAAATGTATTCTTAACCTCATTGTTTTACCCAGCCAAGGCTATCAGTTTAAACCCTAAATTTCATTTAATGCCTCATTGTGACATGAGTGGTTAATGCACAAAGCTTCATGTAAACATTATACTAGTATGTTTATGAATTATGAAAGCAGTATTTCTTAATAGATCCTAAATGAGTCATAACGCAGACTTAAAGGGGGATATTGTTTTACGTATTTCAAACTCATGAAGCACATAATCCAAATACATATTGTTATTCAGATGCTCTAATACTGACATTTGATTACAGCTCTTTAGTATACAAACTGTTCAATCTTTATTAAGGTAACACTTTTAAGGACATTCATGCCTTTCTATATACATATTAATTTGAACATCTGAAGTCATAATTATGAACATATGTTCATAAAATGAACTCACAGAATATAAGGCACTACCAGACATGAAAACCATACACTGCATTTAATCATAACCAAATATACAACAAATTAAATTGATCATGCCATGGATTTAACATCCTTTTCACAACACTTCAATTGATGCAAGTCTTGAAAAACACTTCTAAATGTCACCATACCTTCCTGTAAAAACCTCAAGGAGCAAAGGAATTAGCGAGCTAAAATATACTCTTCTTAGTCATCTTTGATTGCTTTTAAACTTTATGATTTCTTTCAACAAAGGTCATTGAAACAAAACCTTTGAAGTAAGATGGTATAAAAATGTTACTTTACCATAGACAGGAAAAATATATATTAAATAATACTGGCAATAAATTTACTAAATTAAATTTGAGTGCTAACACTGAATAGTGGGTTCATTTAACAGAAAGATATCAACAACCTTTAGAGTTTGAATGATTACAAATCAGGGAGAGATTTCCAAGTGTCTTGATCTAACATTTAAATGATATAGAGTATATATTATGGAGTACCACACGTTCCATGAATATAGTATATGAATACAGTTCTTGTATAAAGTTTTCCATGTTGATATTACATGTAAAGATGATTAAGCATAAAAAAATGCTACAATTAATACTAAGAGTTACATCAAAGGAACAATTAACACTAGGAGTTTGGTATAAGCCAATGATTCACCATAAGCTTCTACTAATTCAATTATTGTGCACAAAAAACCAAATTCGACTAAAGGTAACAAGCAATGTTCTAAGAGCATTAATATAAGTACATAATTTACTGCAAAAGACCCATAAAAAAAGTTACCAAAAGTAATAAATGATACAAAACAAAAAAGCTGAGAAAAGGAAATCCTATAAGAACTCTAGCCTGAAAAAAAAACAGAATTATTAACACCACAAAAAACTTTAAATTTCTAATAAAAAATGTTATTGTTATAATACAATTAAGTTTGTTCATACTTACCTGGCAGATATATATAATTAGAGTGCCCACCCTCCTCCCCTCAGGAGACAAGGGTCATGAATAAATATGAATAGAAAATGGGAATGGTTCCTGATATCCGCCTCCCAGCGGCGGGAATGGGTACTACCACCTGGCCGCCCCACTACGTGTGCCGCGAGTTTTGAAATTCTGTCGGACGTCAGAAATACAGCTATATATATATCTGCCAGGTAAGTATGAACAAACTTAATTGTATTATAACAATAACATTTTGTTCATGAAACTTACCTGTCAGATATATATATAGCTGAATCACACCTTCGGATGGTGGGTAGAGACAGACTAGGATTTTTTAGGAAATTTAAATTAAAATAAAAGATTAACTTATTGGTTCCTTACCTGATAGCAAAGTAGACTATGTGATTACTGTCACCTAAAGCCTGCTTATGCTTTATCAGAGTTTGCCAGCCAGGTTTGGACCTGTAGTGCTGGTGCCCTCTGGATGCTCTGTCAACGGGGACATGACCACAATGTGACAAGACCATCTAGCCAAACATATGGCAGTAACACAGCAACCGAACCCCACCACCTGACCAACTAACCAAAAAAACCCCTGACATTAACACTAAGGAATGGGAGATTTTGCGCAGAAGATCTCACCATCAACCAAAAACACAAAATAAACTAACCTAACTAAGCTAAGGGATAGGGAGAGAGCCACCTTCAGCCCCCAAACTGTGTCTGCCGAAATGTAAGTCCCAAAGAACTACAGTTCTCGTAAATCGTTCTCACATCCCGGAGGTAATGTGAGGCGAATACGGAATTGCTCCTCCAGAAGGTGCTATCAAGAATATCTCTGATAGACATATTCCTTTGGAAGGCAAGAGAAGTAGCTACGGCTCTGACCTCGTGAGCTTTCACTTTTAAAGAGGCTCATATCAGTCTTCTGGCAAGATGAATGAGCCTCTTTAATGACGTCCCTCAAGAAGAAAGCAACAGCATTCTTCGACAATGGCAAATCTGGTCTCTTCACCGAGCACCAGAGATTACCTGAGGGACCTCTTATCTCTTTAGTCCTATTCACATAGAACTTGAGAGCCCTGACAGGGCACAGGGCTCTCTCTGGTTCTTGACCCACGAGACTCGATATTCCTTTGATTTCAAAGCTCTTTGGCCAAGGATTAGACGGGTTCTCGTTCTTAGCCAAGAAAGAAGGGTTCAACGAGCAGACAGCGCTGTCTCCCTTGAAACCCACTAGGCTACTGAACGCTTGGATTTCACTAACTCTCTTCGCCGTCGCCAGAGAAGCTAGGAAAAGCGTTTTTCTCGTTAAGTCCCTTAGAGAAGCTTCATGGAGAGGCTCAAAGGGACTTAGCATCAGATGTTTCAACACCACATCTAGATTCCATGAGGGCGGTCTTGCTTGTGGAATTTTGGTGGTCTCGAACGACCTTAAGAGATCGTGCAGATCCTTATTGTCGGAGAGGTCCATTCCTCTGTGGCGAAAAACGGCAGACAACATACTCCTATAACCCTTGATTGTAGGCACTGCCAATTTTCTGCACATTTCTTAGATAGAGTAAGAAATCTGCTATCTGATTCACAGAGGTCGTGGAAGAGGAAATTCCTTCCTTCTTGCACCATGCCCTGAAGGAGGCCCACTTAGACTGGTAGACAGCTCTTGAAGAGGCTCTTCGAGCATTAGCGATTGCTCTCGCAGCTGCCTTTGAAAAGCCTCTCGCTCTGGCCAACTTTTCGATAGTCTGAACGCAGTCAGAGCCAGAGCGGAGAGGTTTTGGTGAAACCTTTTGAAGCGAGGCTGTCTGAGTAGATCTCTCCTCCAGGGCAACGTTCTTGGGAAGTCCACAAGGAACGTCATGACCTCTGTGAACCACTCTCTTGCTGGCCACATTGGGGCAATCAGAGTCAACCTTGTCCCTTCTGAAGCTGCGAACTTCCTCATTACGTCCCCCATGATCTTGAATGGGGGAAAGGCGTAAAGATCCAGGTCTGTCTAGTTCCAGAGCAACGCGTCCACTGCAATTGCCCCTGGGTCCAGAACCGGGGAGCAATACAGAGGAAGCCTCTTCGTCCTTGATGTAGCGAACAGGTCTACTAGAGGACGTCCCCACAACCTCCATAATTGTTGACAGACTTCCTGGTGCAAGGTCCATTCTGTTGTTAGAATCTGATTTCGGCGGCTGAGAAGGTCCGCCCTGACATTCTGAACCCCTGCCACGAATCTTGTCAGGATCTTGATGCGCCTTGCGTCTGCCCATAGCAGAATTTCCTTCGCCAGGAGAAAAAGGGATCTGGAGCGAGTTCCTCCCTGATTCTTTAGATACGCAAGGGCTGTGGTACTGTCTGAGTTGACTTGAACAACCTTGCTTGACAGTTTTTCTTCGAAGAACTGCAGCGACAGGAATATCGCTGCCAGTTCCTTTACATTGATGTGCCAGGCTACCTGTTCCCCTCTCCAGGAGCCTGACACTTCCTCCCCCCTAGTGTTGCTCCCCAACCGGAAATGGAAGCGTCTGAGAACAACACTAGGTCGGGGCTCGAAGATTTAAGGAGAAGCCCTCTCGTAACTTCTGAGGGTCGAGCCATCTTAAGTGGACTTTTACCTTGTTGGAGATCCTTAGGATCGCATTCAGGTCCTCTTTCGACGTCCATTCTTCCGCAAGAAAAATTGAAGAGGCCTGAGGTGCAGTCTTCCCAGCGAGACAAACTTTTCTAGCGAGGAAATGGTGCCCAGCAGACTCATCCACTCCCTCACCGAACAAGCTTCTCTCTCTAGGAAGGCTGCGACTTTCTCTAACCCCAGTCGCTGACGTTCCTGGGATGGAAACGCCCGAAAAGCCACTGAATCCATCTGAATCCCCAGATACACGATGGACTGTGTTGGGTCAGATGCGACTTTTCGGAGTTGACCAAAAGACCCAGAGACTTTGCTAGGGCTAACGTAAACTGAAGGTCCCTTCAGACACTTCTGCCTCGACGACGCTCCTGATCAGCCAATCGTCGAGGTAGAGGGATATCCTGATTCCTGACGAATGGAGCCACTTCGCTACATTCCTCATAATCATTGTGAAAACCATCGGGGCCGTGCTGAGACCGAAACAAAGGGCTCTGAACTGCCAAACCCTGTTGTCCAAGACGAATCTCAGGTACTTCCTTGAAAGAGGGTGGACTGGGACGTGGAAGTACGCGTCCTGCAGGTCCAGAGACACCATCCAGTCGCCAGGTCTCAAGGCTCCCAGCACCGACTGAGGCGTCTCCATTTTGAACTTGATCTTTTCTACAAAAAGATTGAGCCTGCTCACATCCAGGACCGGGCGCCAACCTGACGACTGCTTCGGCACTAGGAAAATCCTATTGTAGAAGCCCGGTGACTCTAGGTCCAAGACTTGTTCCACCGCTCTTTTTTCGACCATCTGGTCTAACAGATCGAAAAGAACACTTTTCTTCTCTCCCTGATAAGATGGAGAGAGGTCTCTGGGAGTCGATGTTAAAGGAGGAGGATGTAAAAAGGGGATCTTGTACCCCCGCTCTACTATCCTGAGGGTCCAAGGATCCGCCCCTCTCTGCCTCCAAGCCTCCGCAAAGAATTCCAGTCTGGCCCCGACTGGCGTCTGAAGGACGAGATCTTCATTTGCTGGTTTTGGGTTTGAATGAAGCTCTTCCTCTCGAAAACCCTCTCCCTCGAGGAGCTGCTCTCGAGGGGGTGCCCCGCGAAGGGTTTTGACTTTCTTCGGGGGTTTGCTGAATGTCGAAGTGGAAGAAGCTGCTGGACGTCTTGAAGACTGAACCAAGAGGTCCTGGGTCGCCTTTTCTTGCAAACTCTGTGCAAGATCCTTTACCATAGCCTGGGGGAAGAGATGGTCCGAAAGAGGCGCAAAGAGCAATTCCGCTTTCTGAGCGGGAGATACCGACTTAGCGGTAAAATTGCAAAGCAGTGCTCTTTTCTTCAGGAAGGCAGTTCCAAAATGAGAAACTAGCTCCTCCGAACCATCCCTGACGGCCTTGTCCATACATGACAACACGCTGGACAGCTCCCCCAGACTGAGAGAATCAGGACTCCTAGACTGAAGGTCTAAAAAACTCCCAGACACCAATCTAGGAAATTAAAAACATTAAGGGTACGAAGCAGTCCCTTCAAGTGGTGGTCAGTCTCCACCGGAGTCCAGGACACCTTAGCAGACGATAAGAGAGACCTCCTCTGAGCGTCCACTAAACTGGAGAAGTCACCCAGAGCGGACGAAGGAACCTTTACTCCCACATCCTCCTTGGTCTCATACCAAACTCCCCCTTTCCCGGCGAGTCTAGAGGGAGGATGGCGAAAGTGGTCTTGCCCTGATCCTTCCTTCTGGACATAAAGTCTTGAAGCTTCTTAAACGCCCTCTTGGTCGACAGCGATGTCTTCATTTCGACGAATTCAGGGGTCTTAACTGTCTTGGAAGACGAAAGTTGAGAGGGAGGAGACCTAGGGGCTGCCGGCTGGAACTTCTCCCCGAAGGCTGAACGTAACAGCCTAACAAGAACCTTGTAGTCCGAGACAGCTGAAGCTACCGGCTGTTCTTCTTCGACGGAACTCCCTGGACTACTAAGTTCCCCTTCCTCCCTAAGAGGAACTGGAGAACGCCCATCAGGAGAGGGAATACGTCCAGCAGTCTCAATCCTGAACAATGACTTCCGTTGGTTGGAAGTATCCGCTACAGGTACGGAATCGGCCTTACGTCGATCTTTAGAGGTACGGACATCTTGCGAAAGAGTAGCGTCCTTAGAAGCAACGTGAACTGTCTTAACAGAAACGTGTCTACGAGAGGAAGCGCGAGCTTCCTGACGAGAGGCGCCAAAAGCGTCCTGCTTAGCCAAGCGAGCGTCCTGCTTTGCGTCCTCAAAAGCGTCCTGCTTCGCTCGAAAAGCGTCCTGCTTCACACGGCGAGCGTCCTGCGGAGCGTCCTCAAAGGCGTCCTGTCTATAACTCGAAGCGTCCTGCTTCGAACGCCGAGCGTCCTGCCGAGCGTCCTCAAAAGTGTCTTGAAGAGAGCGCAAAGCGTCCTGTCTAGAACGCCGAGCGTCCTGCCGAGCGTCCTCAACCGCTACCTGCCGAGAGCGCAAAGCGTCCTGCTTCGAACGCCGAGCGTCCTGACGAGCGTCCTCTCCTGAGAGAGTAAAAGATCTGCTAGGAGAACGAGAACGTTGACGATCCGGAGGAGGAGAGAGAGACGAGCGAGACGAGAGAGAATGAGGCTGCTTCGTCCTCTTGACGGGCAGCCGAACGTCCTTCCTACGCTTAGGCTCGACTGCTGCTGGGCGAGTCCTCTGAGCCATCAGCGACGTAATCTGGTCCTGAAGGGACACTAGGATATCCTTCGTAGGTGACGAAGGAGCAAAAGAAGGGGCAGGACTGAGTCTGCGAGAAGGCGAGGGGCGAGGGGACGCCTCCTTCCTTCTAGCAGGTACAGCTATCTGCCTCTCAGGTGAACACGCCTGTGCGTGGAAACTAACGTCCTCTTCGTAGAAAGCCTTCCTCTCTTCTGCGGAGGAAAGGCGTCATAAGCGTCCTCTGACGAAAGAGGAGACATAGGACGTGAAGCGTCCTCAAAGCGAAAGGTCCTTTTCAACGGACGCGAGTCTCTCCGAGCGCTCCACCCCTTGCGCGGGGAGGACGCTTCGGAGGACGAAAAGCAATCTTTCAGGACACGCGCTCGTGCGCGCTCCTTGGCAGCCTGGGATTTAGCAACAAGGCCTGCCGAAGGGACGCCAGATCGGTGGGGAGCCCCCGTAACCCTCTTGCGGCTTTCGACATACCCACTCCCTGAGTCCTGGGAGTCCGATAGAGGTCTAGGCCTAGAGGCATTATGGGGCCGATCTGACGCCCCCTCCACAACACTAGGGGCACTAACACAAACTTTCACAGGGCCGGTTTCTAGGGCCAATACTTTAGATTCGAGAGCACGAATAGACTCCAGAATCAGAGAAAGGGTGTTACCTTCTCCAGACACAGCACTGGGGCCCGAAGGCAACAAAACAGGATTAGGTTGAGCAAAATCTACTGGTGTTAGAGGAGGAGAAATGTTACTATCCTTACCTTTAGTAGAACTGCCCTTGGAGGAAGACCTCCTGACTCTATCGCGCTCCAATTTACGTCGATAGGTCTCATACATCTTCCATTTATCATCATCCAAATCCTTACATTCATTGCACCGATCATCAACCACGCAAACATGCCCCCTGCAATCCATACAAACTGTGTGAGGATCAACTGAAGGTTTAAGAAGCCTCACCTTACATTCACTCCTCACACACACTCTGAAACTTCCAGTACTTGATCCAGACATCATGTACCCAGAAAAGCCAATCCAAAATCAAAAACCAATCCACTATTACGCGTGCCAATCCAACAATCCAGAAGTCGATACCAAAAGTCAATCCAGATAATATTAAGCGAGATAATCAAAAAATCCTAGACGGAGGTACTGTAAACAGTTGTTTGCAGCACCGGCGACAGAAAAAATATGAATAGAAAATGGGAATGGTTCCTGATATCCGCCTCCCAGCGGCGGGAATGGGTACTACCACCTGGCCGCCCCACTACGTGTGCCGCGAGTTTTGAAATTCTGTCGGACGTCAGAAATACAGCTATATATATATCTGACAGGTAAGTTTCATGAACAAAACATAAATTTCAAACACACCCTAGTATGATATACTTTAATTACTGACAAAATGCTGAAGGCAATGCTTATGAAGGTGAAGTAAACACATGCTACTACACAGTACAATGGCTTTAAAAACTTGCTCAGAGGGTACTATGCGTTGAAAGCATTTATGTAAAATAAAAACTTTCATACAGTCTTTGTGGACTGTTTTGTCTGCTAAAAATTCAATCCACTGACAATCCTTTTGGAATATGTAAAAAGGAACCTCATTTTCCTAGTCCTGAATGAAATGTATGTTGTGATGCTTATAATAAACTAAAAATGTCCCCCAAGTATGGATTCTTGTCACTGGAAAATTCTTTAAAGGGTGCAAATCAAGAAAGCAGGATTATAAAATTTAAGGGTGCTATTCTTTATTCCATGTGAACTCTTGATCACAAGGCTTAGTACTATATAACAAACTTACATGAAGATAAAGTTTCTCACAATCAAGCAAAAACAAATGTTGTCACAAGGAAGTTGCAAGGAACTTCTAAAAGCTAATTGGATGAAATCCAGGTGCGGAGTTTAATGACTTGTTGTATATACAGATTTATGTTCTCATGTCACTCTGCATGTGCATGTCCCAAGCTCATACCTTTCCAAACCATATTCTAAAATTAACTCTTATGACTAAAATTAAAGAGACATTTATAAAAAACCTAAGTGGTGCTAATTAGAGTCTGATTTATTAGTCATTTTTATTTAATGACTTGGTGAAAATCACATACATATTCCAGGTCTAGTCATACCAGAGTTCAGAACTCAACTTGGGTAAAAACTTTTTGTAGTGTATTCAATGATCAAATACAGGTAAAATTAACTTGACTACAATTCTATTAAGACATAGTAATAAAGAAAATTACAAATAAGCCAGTGATATACCTTGTGCAACTTCTTATTCAAGTTTCTATTAGCACACTAGTACAGCATAATCAACACCTAGTGGTACTTTAAAATGTACTACATAGTCATTCATTATAAAGCAGGTTTAACAGGCATTGTCGAATTAACCATGTATATAGCAATTTATGGATATAGCAATTTATGGATGTTTTCTATTTTCCCGATCCTCTGGCTGGCATATGATGATTATTCTTCAAAATTAGGAGTCATTATCTTTGTTCATTTGTGTATGTACTATAGCACCATTTCATTCTCCTTCAAAGTTCTCCACTTATAACCTAAATTATCTGTTGCCTTGATTTCTTATAAGCTATCAAGAAATTTCTTAAAACATAATATATAAATATTTCAAGGGTTATGTCTGAAGACCAAATTTTTTTTTATTACCTGTAAAAATAGTTTTATTATACTAAAGGAATTTTGAAAATTCTCCTTACTTTGAAAATCAATGAAGGTTTCACTACAGATGAATCCATACTTTTCTTGAAGTATGTATGAGCTTTATTAATACAGTACTAAAAAGATTTATGATAAAATATCAAGAAATATGGCAGCTATTGAAAAGGGTTTAATAACCTTCTACCTCACCAAAAAGTGCTGTTATTGAAGGAAATATTTACAGAAATACTGTGACTAAATACAGAACTTATTCAAAAGAGAACAAAATTATCTGAGCCTATTAGCCACAAGGTTTTTATTATGAAAAGAACAACCCAGAGTGTATATGACATTAGCAATCATTATTTAGAGGCTATGAGTGTAAACAAGCCTTTGCTGACTGTCCTTAAGTCTGTAGATTTTGCAGAAATTCTTCCGAAGCCTGAAAACAAAGGGTAAAAATCTACTGCTTTCATCCACCACATTTATATAACCTTGATCCTTTGGTGACAACCTGTAAATCAGAATAATATTCATTTGTATTACATACTGTACTATGATAGCGCAGAAAGATACCATCCAACCTTGAAGATAAATGTCAGTCCCAACTCTGGATGACACACTATTACGTGGCAGACCTCTCTTTCAGTACTGCGGATTCTATGTGATGTCATACTTAAGACTAAAATTGATGTACATCAAACTGATACCAAAAACCAAACAAAGTTAGAATATGAAAGCGCTGGCTATGAAAAGTATAGAAACAGCCAGATTACGAAGACATACGACTTTCTATTTAATTTTTTTTTATATCTTATTAAAGGGACACAATTCCTGAAAGAAAGGAAACCCCAAAGGACCAAAATAGCTACAAATATCTTCGAATATAACTTACGTGGAGGAGGTGGAGGTACTCCACAATTGGCAGGTGCAGGCTTGAGGTTATTCATGGCATTGCCTCCACGAGTGTTCCAAGAGAGACCTGTCGTATGATGTGCTAAGACATATGACTGCAATTCTTTGAAGACATTATTCCAGTTCTGGACCCATTCAACATGTAACTTATCTTTCTCCCTGCAATAAATAAGCATATCAATAAAGTAACTGTATTAAAACTTAAAGTATCATCAACAGAAAGCTACAGAAGCTACTAAGTTAAGTAATACCATGTAATACCAATTCTGACAATAAAATAATAAAAATCTGGATATCCTATGACATATCATTGCTAAGCATTTTAAAATATCATTATCTCATAACTGCAAATATTTCGGATATATTTTTCGTATGAATTTTACTTCTGAAATTACCAATGTATCTTGCCATTACCCAGACCAGGTCTAGGTAAGGATGACAGAAAAAGATTAGGTGCTTTCCCTGAATAAAGTAATGAACATCCTTCTTTAATGAGAAGAGGTTACAGGAATTGAGATAAAAAATCATGCAGAAGATTTTCATAGCATGCAACATGAGGAAGAAGCAATTATACTTAATTCAGCAACATATAAAACGTTGCCTTTGAATAGCAATGTCGGATGTCATGACCTGGGTGGGTCATGCATCCATCTAAGAGAAAGGGGTTGTCTTTCATGCAAAATTTTATGATTAATGTACCTGAAGATCAGAGACAGCACAAATAAAAAAACGAAGAGAAGGCAGAGTTAATAACAAAGCCTGCCGTTTCAAAAGTAAACAAGACAAAATACTTTTGCAATCAGTAAAGAAGAGCAGTACTGTATTTCAAAATGAGAAAGATAAAAGTCCATAATAATCTTAACAATGGGAAGAAGTAAGGAATGCAAGTACAGATTTGTTCAAACTGATTTTAGTGGTGCCCCTAACTTGGGCAACCAGAAGGCTACGTACATTACTTGACTATATTCACAGTTTTTTATGTGACTAGAACCAAAGATGTTGACAGTCCTTTTAGTGAGCCAAGACCTACTTTTCCCAGTAATTTTCTAGTTACATGATCTAGGACAGTTACAGTTTTCTAGTCTTTACTAGTGCCATGATTGTTGGTCCACAAAATAAAGTTTAGTATAGAGACGATGCTACACTTCCTTAAAACTATAGCTCAGACCAGCCAATCTCCTCAACGTCTCCTGTCCTCGATTTGCTTCACAAAGGTATTGTTGTACTTTATGATTCTGAAAATATGATAATACTTACTGTTACTTTTGACCTACACTTTTTTCTCACAGCACTTGTAAATAATATGTTGTAAAAAACAGGCAAAAAACTGGATACTGTTTGTACGGCTTCCTATGATTTACAGAGACGATGGTATCAAGAGAAAATGCTTCATAGCTTTTGTTATACCACTACTTGGAAGATATCCTGATTGGTTATCTCCTGGATGGTATACTTAAACATGTTATTTTCATTAACACTTTTATTGCCTGCACCAAAGAACTATTACATGAACAACTTTTTATTGTTTTCATCGTACATCTCGTCAATATCATTGATACAAAGCTTATGTTTCAGGCTGGCTGTAATACCACTGTCCTTTAGCCTGCAGGTTGTAACTGACAACTTCCAGACCTTAACAGCTCATCTAGATTGCATTCTTAGAAGACAAAATAGCTGCACTACTCATTTGTTTCTACTACGGTTTCTTATGAAAGAAAATTATGCTTACTTCCTAGGATACCTGAATTTAGAGCTGGTGAAAATCTCAGAAGTAGAAAACAATAATTCTTATTTCTTTTTATAACTGAGTAGTACTCCACAGATTAAAGTGTCATGCACCACTGCCTATGGTTTTCTGAATTGACAACAATTTTTGTAAAGATTAACTTGTTTGTAATTTTTCTCTCACTATATTTCCTATTTCCTAGCAAAAGCATACTATTTTGTAAAAGATTGATTTGATAGTTAATGGGCTATAGTATTAGGCTTGTTCAATAAGCAACTGAAATCTAATTTTTCAGTAACTTGTTATAGTATTTGAAAATCTTTGCATGGTAGATTTCAGAAATTATAGGCTGTTTGAAATAAAAAATGTCAGATGTCTCTGGCCACTCAGTTCTGTCTGATAATATCACTCGGTCATCTCTGGTGAGCGCAATCATAAGGCAGAAGCTTAACTGCTCCAAAGGTACACATTAATTAGTCTCTTGCATCTGAGAGATATATAAAATACATCTATCATTTTTATAAATTATGGATGCTTACTCTTGTCTTCAGTGACAGTGATAATAGCGCTGCCAATCTTGATACCATAGGCCCTTTGTCTTGCTACTGACGGTTAGCAAGAGACTTTGTAATGTTGTGAACAAATTGGTCACTTCGTGAAACAAAATACTAACTTTAGTAGAAGGAAAATGAAGAAGAGCCCTCACTATGAAATACCAAATTGCTAAAAGAATTGAACTGATGTACTGAAAAAACTGGAAATGGAAAAAATAACTATCGAATAATGGCAACAAAATTCAAACCTCAACACAGGAGAAAGGGAAAAAAAAAAAAAAAAAAAAGTCAAGCTGGCTAAGATGGACACTGCTATTTAAATGGTGCATTTCACAATGCCTTTGTGGGTGGAAGCCCTTCTCATGTTCATTTGATGTAAAAGAAGGGAAATAAATTTTACCGAGGAAAATAGATTACAGGAGCCATGGGGATTTGGGAGTGGGTGGTTGAAAAACTTCACTGCCTATCATCAAATCAAGCAACTAGGTGTCTGTCTAGTCAGCTAAAGGTAACAAATGATGAAAAAAAACTTTCAAACAACTTATTCTGACCTGCAATTTGAAGCACAGCAAAACTTACAATGCAGATGAGATTGTTCTAATTCATACAGCATGCCTGAAAGAATTCTGGCATGGGCATGTTAAATGACTGTTAAAGATTAAGAAAAAAAAAGTGTAACAATCCCAGTGTATGATCAAATACGTACCTAGAGAGTGCTCCAATTAAAATAATTTTTTGCTGTCAAATAATTACAGTGGCATCTATGTGGTATTATGGGAAAAGTAATGCCTTAAAGACTGTAGTAACTTCTTTTTGGTTCCTTAACTACCCTGCCCAGACAATCAAGGACTTCATCTTGGTAGAAAACTTTGGAACTAGTAAAAGGACTCAGTCTTGTCATATGCTTGCTAACAATGTCAACTTCTTTATGTAATCCATGGACTGGAGTGTTATCCAGAAATTATTAGAGATCATGAAAAACTCATGGCTTGGTACTATGTACCAAGAGGATACAATTGACCTTGAGGAAACTGTGAGTACTAGGGATGATGATATACAACAATAAAACATCATGCAGATTGTCACTATGTAGTGTCCTGAGCAAGATCACAGAGCCAAATATTGTTGAACTAGTGCAACAAGACAAGACTGATGCACCAATGGCTTCAGAATGATAGAAGAACAGATCATCTAGAGTTTCAACAACTTTGGGGTGTCCTAGACAAAGGAGGGCAATAACAAAGATGAATAAAAAAGAAACGATACAGGAACTTGGAAGATCACATCAGAAACTTTGGACACTACAATCAAAATTTGTTGAGAAATATTACTTCAACAGTTCAGATGTATGCAATTCAATGCCATGTTGTGCAGACTTCTAGGCTAAGAGAACACAGCTCACCATATAATCTATGACCTGTTTGGAAAAAAGCTAACTTGAGCTGCTGCCTCCTCATTTATCACTCCCTTCCCAATGGCCCTAATGGCCCCAGAATCACCACCTTCATGATCCCTACATCTTCAGGATGCCAGTACTAAGTGCCACCTCTCGGAGCTGGGCTTTTATAAGTTTGATGTTCTGTTGAAAATCCTGACCCTTAAGAGATCGATGAACTTGAGAGCTCGGATGTCAGTGACTTGAGCCTTGAAATTTATTAATTTGGAACACTTGTAGGTTGATGATCCCAAAGCTTAAGAGTCTGTAACAGTTTACTGCATTGGATTTCTCTCTCTGCTAAAAACTTGGCCCCCAAGTAAATTTATGCATTGGGAAAAGTTGAAGTAAGGTGAGAGACAGGTTGAAATGTTATGAGCTTTTTTAGCATGTCTTTAGGTACTAAAGACTGAAGAGTCTGTAACAGATCACTCTACTGCTTTGGATCCCTCCCTACTGATAACTTGGCCTGTAAGTTACTTTATTCATACACAAAATTTGAAGGTGAGAGACAGGTTGAAATGTTATGTTCTATTTTGGTGTGTTGTCTTCAGGCATTACATGTTTAATCAAGAACCTTTTAGAAATAATATTATGTAGTGGCAATGGTAGTAGTATTTACTGGTATAAATTATAGTTGACCATCAGAATGCTGGCATCTGGGAATATAGGTGAGCTAGTTTATTGGACTGCTACAGAGTTGGGCTAAAATATAATCAGAAAATTCATGAGATTGTCTTATGTGGCAACTCTACCCCTCCAGCCTCACCTTTGACTACATTAGTTCCTGCATGTTTGCACATGTGAACACCTTTTCTGCAAATACTACGTATCTTCATCAACCAGCTATAGCCTACAGCATCTTTGTGATTCCAAGATAACACTGGATAATGACAATGATCACCTTAAAGGACAGAAGTGTTCTCTTAAATTCACAGTGACCGAGTCGGAAAACAAAATAACCAAACAAAATATGAGACCGAAGCTTATCTTCCTTAGTGTGTTATCTGCCACGAACAATCATGAAGGATGCTTCCTATAAGTGGAAGCATATGAATGCAAGTGCTGTAATAATAAAAAAAGAAATGTAGATATTTAAGTTAACCAACTGGAAGGAATGAATACTATACATATTCCAAAAGCAATAACATATTTCATGACATCCCGAAAAA
The DNA here is from genome assembly GCF_015104395.2 of Macrobrachium nipponense. Lineage (NCBI taxonomy): Eukaryota > Metazoa > Arthropoda > Malacostraca > Decapoda > Palaemonidae > Macrobrachium > Macrobrachium nipponense. The sequence continues at coordinate 61,810,196 of NC_087200.1, forward strand.
ATTTCCGGATGAAGCCGTTCAAAATGTTTAAGGTTTCATCACTTACATCTTCAGCATGGTTGGAAGGAAGGAATTCAGTGTGTGGAATTAAGTATCCCACATAGAAAACTTGAACAAGTGGTAAGTAAATAGGCAAGCCTTATGAAAAGAAATGAGATGATAATATAGAAGACAGTGGAATCTTGTGAGAAATACAAACATACAGAGTAATTTTATGAATATGATGCAAAACTTCTTAAAAACAATATGGCTGAGAAAGATTCATGCTCAAGTCCAGCATTATGTGCATTAGTGAGATAATACAAACCCTATCTTTCAAACATGAATAAGCATACAGGTTACCATGAATTATCAATATGTATATGGTTAGGAAATAGTTTCAGAAAACATTGCAGAGAGTAAAGGCCCCTTGGTGCTTCTTAGAAAGCAGATTAGTATAACAACCATAAAATTTGTGGAATAAATAAAGGTAAGTATACAACAAACAAATTCAGTAACACTGGAGAGAGAGATTAAACATTACCTGTATTCTTTTAGAACTCTATTGGTGTAGAAAATAGCAGAATCTCCCATTTCTTTCACATAAGGACCAGGAGCTGGAGTAACTGCTACCCAGGATAACCCTGGAATGGACTCAGAAACAGCAGAGAGATGGTTGAAGAGAGGAGACTGCCGTTTTGACTCACGGAAGGCGATAACTTCTTGAATCTTCTTCCCAGTTGGTTCCAGCACCTGCACAGCAAGGACAGAACAAGTAAATTATGTATTTGAGAAGGACAGTTCAATACAAATGAGAATCTCATTTACGAACTGTCAGTTGAATCTAGGTAAATAAAAATAAATTTGTAAGACCTACTAATTTACTACTATTAAACACAAGGCTAAGAAAGTTATTGAAAAGGTTGTACTGGCAAGCAGCACTGCAAATGAATTAAAATGAGCCCCTGAATTGGCAAGGTAAATTAAATTCAAGTAGTACTTTTAAAACTACCTTTGCTGTTGGTATACAATAATTTTGTGCAAAAGTACTCATTAATCCTATAATACAGTAACTAATTTCAACAGGGGACATTTCAGCTATTTTACAGCAAAAAAGAGGTCAAACTATTAATAAGTGAAATACATCACAAAGCACTATGTATCCATTTTGGAATACCACAATGAACAGTACCTTGAAAGTCAGAATGACACTTACGGTACTAATCTGACTTCAGTATTTAGCACTTCAAGTGAAAATTGACATATACATACAGGAAAAAGGCATTGAAGGTATGAAGTTTGTAACTATTACTACTTTGTACAGAGAGAGAGAGAGAGAGAGAGGAGAGGAGAGGAGAGAGAAGAGACTAGGGAGAGAGAGAGCGAGAGAGAGAGAGAGGAGAGAGAGAGAGAGAGAGAGAAACATAATTGTGAATGAATGTTACCTGTGGTAACTCTGTATCTAGGGGTCGCTGGCTCTTGGAAGCCATAACAAGGAAGGCTCGCTGGTTAATGAAAGTCTCCTGAACTAGTTTGGCAATGGTTGCAACATCACCACCAATTTGGTTGCTGCAGTCCACGAACACCTTAAATGGCCCTGAGAGCAAGTCATCGTATGCCAGGACGTATGGGACTGTACACTCCTCTGAAAATGAGTTATAATACCACATATTTAAAAAAAAAAAAAAAATTTCATTCATACTCATATTACTCTTTGCAATTGAAAATTTACTCAGATTAAAAAATGAGTTATCTATCTATCTATCTATATATATATATATATATATATATATATATATATATATATATATATATATATATATATATATATATATATATATATATATATATATATATATATATATATATATTATACATATAAGTTTAAACTCACTTGTTTGAACTATTTCAATCTTGTACCCAGTCAGTTGGATACGTACTGTAATTTTTAACATGTGCATGGTTTAAAATCTGACCATTTGACTTTTGATTGCGTCAAAAGGATAGGTACACTATTGCAACCATCATTCAAGTGCTCTCGAGTCCTATGAATTTGTAGAAGCACTACATCAGCCCTACACTGGCTCAAGCCAGAAACTAATGAGGCTTTTTGGAAGCCTTAGTATTTTATTCTGTCTCAAGTACCTCTACTATTTTCACCCACAAAGGATCAAAATCCAATTAAGCCAGTCTGTATTTGGCTTCTTGGGCATAATAGGCTACACGCCCGTAATTCATCATCTATACTGACAAGTTACAAATTACCGAGATAAAATTACAAGCACTACTGGAACTATCTAACACAACTGGTTTTCAATGCCTATAGCTGAAAATCAAGGAAATTTATATAGTATGAGCAATGTCTTTAAACCAGTACAAACAACAAATGAAAATTCTCTACTAAATGATCTCAGATGTGTTTCTGGATGTCAAACCTGGTAGCGCACTATGATGGCAATGGAATAAATCCTTCTACAATATACATACATTTTAGAGAAGAAATATGCAGCACCAAAAACTACTTACCATTCTTCAAATGCTAACAACCTACTACAGAAGCCCCCTACTACTTGCAAAGTAACTTTAAAGAAAAAAAAATCACTGCAAGACAGCAAAGACATTTGGGATATTCTGATCAAATTAAATGATCTTGTCCAGAGAATTACAGTGTGTACCATTGTACTTAGGAAAAGCACATATAAGGGGGCTTATTAAAATGTAACACTCCAAGCCAATACCTGAGTACATTTCTTTACTGCTGACAATGATTTATAGCTGTTGGAAGATGCAACATAAAAGAAGCTTTTTATTTGTCTAGGCAGAATAAACATCAACACAATATTTTTCAAGTGACTATTAACGTGCAAAAGCTTTTAGATGGTTATGTTGACAATGACTAAAGGGTTGGGCATTTTCAAATCACTCAAAGTTTATTAAATGACTGTATGTAACACGGTTAGTGGGATTAATTACAAAATGACAATCTCATCCCGAGGATTTATAGATCTTCCAACAGCCTTTCTTTTAGGATTTATGACACTCACTTATCTGCATAAAAAAAAAAAAAAAGGAATTTTGGGACTATGTAAGAGGCAAAAGAAAAAAGAAAAAGAAAAGAAAAATAGCCTGATTCTAATGGGTGCCACTGGTAATGGGGCCACACAGAACAACCATTTTACCATTTGCAGACACCTACCACCCCAAATCAAGCCATCACGTCGTTCTGAAAAGTGCGACATATAGTAGTACACACAGCAGTGAATATAAAAATTCTAATACATTAATTAAATCACTGTCTACACTGTTTAAAACAGACATAAATAACTTGAGTGGACACACAGAAGATGTTGATGATGTATAAACACAACAGCTCAAGGCGAAGATATGAAGAGAAAATAATTTGTAAGTTGAAATTTAACAGCACATTAAAAAGCATTTTAAGATAAGTAATAAAGATAAGCCATAGAAAGAAAAAACAAAATCACAAAGAAAACACATCGAAACCTAACCAAGAATGTTAAACATTTGAAAGCAAATACATTCTGAAATAATAAAAATAAATAGCAAGAACTACTGAAGATTGCAAAAGGAAAAGAACTTTAATTAACACTTGCTTAAGGCTCATCGAAATTCATTGTGAAGTAGAATGGATGTGGAAATTTAGTAAAACTTAAGTAACTAAAGAGATTAAAAGAGCACTCATCACACATTGATGAGGTTACTATACAACTAAACTTTGCAGTTGCGTAAGAAAATCCTTTTTGCAAAATAAATAAGTAATGAAAGTTAAAGCAACTTCATTAATTTTGGCAATATAATGTAATTTAGGAAAGCAGAAACTAATGAGAATGTGTAACTGTTATAATGAATTGGCTAGTATACCACAATACATTCAAAATTTTATGGCACAGCAACAAAATGTCTGCACGCAACATTCAGTGTACAAAAACCCAAACTCGTTAGAGCTTAAAACTGTCTGCATAAATCTGAGGGGATATTTAGAGGGGTCCCAACACAAGAAGGGGGAGAGGGAATCTGTAGGATTACTTCTGTGAGGTTCTTTAATAAATTTTCAAGGAGCACTGACTGACGAGGTTGTTTTACAATTTTTTTTACTTCCTTTGCTTTTGTAGCACCAATACCCAGAGCATCATTGGTCATCCACTTCAGTTGACTCACTACCAGGTGTCTAATTCATAGGTTAATCAACCAAGGGGCAATGGATTCTGAGAATGTGCTCATATTATTCTGTCCTCATCCAGGATTCAAGTAAAGAACCTCTCTCTCTCTCTCTCTCTCTCTCTCTCTCTCTCTCTCTCTCTCTTCTCTCTGCTCTCTCTCTCGCCTCTCTCTCTCTCTCTCTCTCTCTCTCTCTCTCTCTCTCTCTCCTTCCTTCCAGGTTTTTTTTTTATCACTGACAATATATATTTAACTTTGATATAAAACTCTAACCCTATACTGGCAAATAAAAAGAGACAAGGGAGTAGCATCTAAATGAAGGAAAATGTGTCCCTCCTGACGAAGCAAACCTCGCAAACTACGGTCTGATTAATTGAGCTCTGAAACTGCACCGTAATTATAAACCACAGCCTCATCAAGAAAAGCGACTACTCCAATATCTGATTTCACTGAAGGAGAACTGAATGGAAAAAAAAAACTGAAGCAGAAATGAATGAAAAAAAGCCCTCAAGCCAATGGACGCAGAATAAAATATTTATCTTCCAAACAGCTACGGCATTGATTCCCAGTAGAGTGAACACGTATCTAAATATCAATTGCTTTTGAAAAGGTGGTATTACTACCCCAAGGAGGGTTTGATGGATAGTACACGGTTGGCATTTCCTTCATAACTTATGTAAAAACTTCAGCCAAAATGCAGAATATGTGCCTCTTGAAACTAGTACAAATTTTGCAAAAAAAAAAAACTTTGACGAATTGCGTTCATAAATGATCAAAGCGTTGTAACTTGTTCAGACATTTGTCCAACTGCATGATGCTCTATAAGGTTGAATAAGATACAAAATAAAACATCAAAAATCGCCATTGAACTTACAAAAAACCCACATGAACTAACAAACGACTTATATAAGCACATCTTCAAACAGTAAGTAAAAATGATCTCCAACAAGTAAATAGTTTTTTTTTTACTTCTTCATCGGCGTCGCCCGCCTCCCCCCTTCGGGTTCCTTATCACTTGTTACCTTAACTGAAATATAAAAATAAAAAAACGTATACTCCGAATACCATCAACAAGCTCCAGCATGCATTTATAGCAACGGTTTCTTCACAGGAAATGGCTGATAATGGAACACACATCCGCTTGGAGCCGAACGAAAGGCCACACAAAGTAGCGACATTTTTCCGAACTTCTCTTTTCAACACTGGCTGGTCGTCAGTTGTCGATCCATAAAAGATTCTACAGAGTTCGATCGCATGGAAAACAGACCTTGACAAGTTGTCATGCAATTTTGGTCAATGTCACGACGAATAGTCACAGCACGATCATGAAGAAGAACAGGTAATTTAGCACACACACACACACACAGAGAGAGAGAGAGAGAGAGAGAGAGAGAGAGAGAGAGAGAGAGAGAGAGAGAGAGAATCTTCTGAACGGTTCTACTTTGGTGAGACGAGGATTTAAATGTCAGAGAACTGACCGCTCACAAATTCTCTCTCTCTCTCTCTCTCTCTCTCACGGTTCTGTCCCACGACATATGACTGACAATTGGGCATCGAAGCCATTCTTCATGTCAACAACAACACAACGGGTTTAACATAATGTGCTAAGATCAATTTGTTTACTGTTTTTATTTTTGGTGAGAAAAAATTAACTGAGTAAAGGTTTTGGGCTAAGTCTTAGGACCTGGCTCATTTGGAAGTTGACAAGTCCCCGGGCAAGATTCACTGAAGCACCCAAGGTCTACATATCATGGAACCGCCTCTCAGATGACAACACTGAGTTTGCCACAATTGGAAGTCGACCATAACGGTACGATGCGCATGGGAGTCGACACTAATAGGGTACGATGCACTTGGGAGTTCATTAGAGCAAGGTATGGCGTACCCGGAAGTCGACGATAACACAAAGTCAATAATAAAATACTACGCAAGCAAGAGTCCACAATCACGATGCTAGGATGTAACCGAGAGTTGACAACGCAGGGTACGAAGCACCTGCGAACTAACAGGGCATGATGACCTGGCCATCAGCAGTAAAACGAACCTATCACAGCTGCGTCGAAAAACTCTTGTAATATACCTAATCAAACACTTCCATACGTCCTTGGCAAGCATTTACACACACCTGTCCAAACAAATCATACTGAATGGAAAACTGACAATAAGAGTTAATAATTCTGAGAGAAAATACAGACGAAAAACGACTAAAAACTATTGGCAATCTAGAAAATTATTCTCGTTATATTCTACTTGTTACTTGTCAATATATCAGACCTTATGAGTAATAAATCTTAAGCTAGGAACTATTAAGAGCCGCATTTTAATGGTACTATGACACACCTACCTGTCATTTCCTCGGAGTAGTATCTGTCGTGGATCCCTGGATAAAAAATGTAAATGATCTGCACACCGAATGTCAAAACTGACGAACTCACGCCACCTTAATTCACAAAGCAACACCCGAAAAAACTATTTTACTATCTCTCTCCCTCACACAAAAACACACACGATCAGCACGGAGTTCAGATAGGAACAGACACACCCGGGTAAGGCGATGTGGAGAACTCGATGGTCTCAACCGAATGCCTTAATCGGCTGAGCCGGGCGAGCATCATGACGAACTGGCAACTATGACGGTGAACGGTTAAAGGGACACGTGCTAAGACCAGCATAAACGACCTATTGACACGTAGTCTGAGCCACACATCTCAAGAGTAATTTTTATAAATTCCCGATAAAGTAAGCGTGAGCTGAGTCACGGAATTATTCTGTGGAAAAAAAGTGAAATGTAAGACATGGCAACCACCGAAGCCATTGCAACACACCACCTTCACGTTCACTACTCACGTTATAAGGGTTTGTACGCTTCGTAATCTATTAATAGCGTTAACTAGCACATACTTAAGTTCACTGAAGCGGCGGTTTCTCAGGTATAATCTATGCTTTGCTAACCACGCGAGGGAGAGAGAGATTTTTCTGTACAAAAAAGACCTCTTGTCATTCTACTAACATACATGGCCTGCATCTCTGATGTACCTAGGTAACTGTACGCACCCCTTCCCCAAAATGACTCATGATAACCTCCCACCAAAGAGCCACCTGTGGTTGAAAAATTCCACTATCACCTGCGCACGTCCAAGGCGGTTAATGACACTCTATTAGCATAGACATCCGCAAGTAGAGAAGGCATAAGAACAAGTTCAACAATAGCTATGACAATGACTCCGTGCTCATTTTCAATTACAAAAGGAACAACTGAAACAACACAATGGGGCACAGGTCAGATTCTCGTGACTGCCCAGTTGCAGATGCATGCAAAAACGCAGAGAGAGAGAGAGGAGAGAGAGAGAGAGAGAAGAGAGATTAAAACTATTTATCAACGTAGATATTTGAACTGAATCGTCTGCCACGCCATTCACCCAACATCAAGCACTGCTCTTCTTAACTGCAAGTCAGTGAAATAAATAGTGGGAGTAGAGAAGAGGTAGTTCCGTTAACATGGAGGTTTTGCTTCGAAGATGGATAGCACTCCAAATCCGCTACATACTCGGGACGCAAAACTTACTAGGAAAATTTCCTTCTACGATCGCTAAGGGAACAACTGAATTTAACCCACAATCCTAATACTTTACCAAAAAAAAAAAGGTAAAGCTTTGGAAACACAGTAGAGAATTGAACGCGTTGTAACATACATGTTTACAAGGGCACGGGTCTTGACAATATCGCAACTTAATTATCAAGGAATATTGTCATTATTTAAGATCACGATATGAAAACCATATTAGGGAACTGTCATTAAAATGAGTCAATTTGAAAAGGATACCACGAATGGGAAGCCACCTACGAGCTATTTTATGCACATAAGAAATCTGCGACCTCGACCTTTGACTCGCAAATAATGCATCAATATAAAAAGGCCACGTTACAAAAATGCAGCTGACTACAAAGCATTCCAGCTTCTGAAAACCTGGAACATTGGCCTTGAACCTTCGCAAGTTAAACATCTCGAACGTTTGCTTTGAACCTCGGAATGATCTGTGTCAAGCGGCGAATTATCTCTAGAAGATCAATTTGAAAAATGAGAAAAACTTTTACCAACAACCAGACTGACTGACAAGGGACCAGATATACAAACTGGAAAAAAAGGAATAAAAACAAAACTTACGAGATATTCAACAAATCCGTTGATTAAGTTACTTTGGGGTCACTTCATCTCATGAGATCAACTTTTAGCTAAGAGATGACAGGAGCAAAAATAAATGGGATTAACTTCAACTCGACTGCTTGATGCTTGTGCAGCAATCTCAATAATCTACAATCTTGAAGTTTATAAGAGAATTCTGCTCAAGTCAGCGTTCTCTTCATTTAAATGTACTCATCTGTATCGTTCCAAACAGTTTAAACACTTACGTGACAGATTGTAAATTAAGAGGACACTCCATTCCGTGTTTCTACTGACTGAATAAAATCATTATCAGATTCGTATAAGAGAGAGAGAGAGAGAGAGAGAGAGAGAGAGAGAGAGAGAGAGAGAGAGAGAGAGAGAGAGAGAGAGAGAGAGAGAGAGAATCTGATGCAAGGAACTTTATATGACCAAAAGCTACAGTATCCATTTTGATACATAATATTTTGTCCACTTCTTCGCAATGAAGGTAGACTGACCTTGTTGTAGGAGGCCACGATGCGAGCCAGGCCTCTTGTGTTCAAGAAGTTCATGAAGGGCCTGGTCTTTCATGAAGCGCCCTTCACCTTTTGAGGTGGGGGGAGGCGGATGGTAAACCACAGTGTGCTCATTCTCGAGAGAACTGTCGTCATCGATCTTTTCACTTCCGTCGACATCATCTTCGCTGATGCTGTCGTTGGTTTCTCGACGAGGGCCCTTTTTTCTCACGGTCGTTTTGCGGTCGTCTCGAAAGCTCGGATGGTGGCGGGGAGGAGCAGCTTCTGCCTTGCGGTGCCTGATGCTATGAGGAGGAAGATCCCGCGACTCTCTCATGGGGGAATGGGTTCGACTTTCCCTCCTCCAATCAGGACTGTGGCGATGCCCACCACCGTCCTCATCTTCGTAAGAGTCACTGTCACTCGACACTTCGCGTTTGATATCATCTCTCTGACTCGTGCCACTGTCACAACCGAGGCGCTCATCATTCACATCGGAGTGTTCGTAAGACCGATCTCCCACAAGAGAGAGACGTCTGTCGCCCCTTCGTCGATCCTCCCTGACGTTTGGACGTCGTTGACTCCATTTTTTCACTTCGCAACTTACTACCTGATTGCCCGCGAATTCCTTCCCATCTCTTTGACGATAGAAATGATTTCGATATGCCCCCTCAACGGGTGACTGGCGTTTCACATTTCCTTCGTCCACCCGGTGGCGGTTCCGGAGGTTTTCGAAAGTTTCAGGTTGATCTTTCCCGGCTGAGAGTCGACACGACGATCTATCCCCATCCCTCTTCTGTAAACGTCGAATTCTGCCAAAAACTTCCTTGAGCTCGCTGACATCGTCTCCGTGTTGGGCTGACAGTTTGTGAGGGGGCAACATGAGGGGTGGGTCGTGGGGTCTCTCTGTAGTACCCTCAGCCTTGACATCAGAACTTCCGACGCGACTAGAATTAGTAGTTGGGTGTTTCCATAAGACTTGACTCCTTTTCCTTGGCCTGTTGTCCGTGTGTCCTGCTTTGGGCGTGGGATTTCCATGGTCACCCAATTTCGTTTTCAACGCCGGGAGTGTATGAACCTGAGGGGGTTTGGCATACGACTGAATAGAAACGGACGAATTTGTACGATTTCGACCAGACTCATTTTCATACGGGTTTTCCTCGCCCGTCTGATCTTGCTTGCTGTTTTGTCTTTCACTAAATTGTCTGGACGTTCCACTCGATGGCTTTCTACCAGTACTCTCCCTCGAGAGATTCGGCAACAAATGATCTGTATTATTCTGTTTCCTTGGTGCTGTCAGAGAATGTTCAATGCCTCGATTTACTCTTGGGCTATTGGAAGCAGAATGCCGATGTGATTCGACTTGCTCCACATAACAGCTACACTGCGAACAACAATCGCTCAAAGATGATGTGGAGGAGGGCCTCGACGTCGAGTGGGACGGATGACGACTGCGAACTTTTCTCCAATCGACGCTGTTCATCTCACCTTTTTGGGAAAAGATTTCCTCTTCCGATGCCACCTCCTCCTCATCACTCAAGTTCAAACTACCCTTGAGTTCAGTGTTCTCAATCATTCTGGCCGAGAGAGCGCCACGAGCACCTCTGCTGTTTCGACCTCTGCTGTAAACATGATGAAGACCCTCATCAAGGTGCCTCTCTTGGCTGAAGTCTCCTTCATCACTTTCTCTGAGAACTGCCGGCAACACTTTTAACCCTTGTTGAACTCTTTGTACGTTTCTGACACTGGAGGCACCCTCATGGCCATTACGTTGATATTCTTTGCCACTGGCCCGTCCACACCACCCACTGCCCTTAGAAGTCTCCTGATGTGGGCGGTGATGAGGCGACGACGTTTGACGACGCGACTCGTTACTCGACGAGGCTCCCATCGCTGCTTAGGGATGGCAGGAAGAGGAGGTCCTACACAGCCGTTTTTTTGGCATTCAGTCACGACATGACTGATGCGTTTCTTGAAAAGCCCATTTTTTCGATGAACCAAACGATTCAGATACGAACATGGCAGATAAAATGATCCGGCTGTAGAAAACTCTCGCACTGAATCTGTTTCAAAGATATTATGAAATCACTAACAACTACAAATGAATTCCTGCCACTGGTTGTCTCATGTCACTTGACTTATTCGTCATTTCCTTTGAGTCGTAAGGCACTTGCGATCAAGCAACAATCCTGCAGTCATTTTTCGGAGTAATGATCGGACACACAAATTTCGGCACCTCTACAATGCAAAGCGAAAAAGCGAAGAAAACTATTCATAACCAAAATTCCGGGTGAAATGTTAAAATTTTATTTCTATGTGGCAACAAATGATGATTCGAAGTGTCGACTTTACACTGGAGTTCAAAACAAGAGTCATTACTATAACTAAACCACGCCCAGTTTCATGTTATCAAGATGAAAAACTGCCACTGACAAGCACTCTCCGACATGGATGGAACCACTCCACAAATTCACTTAATGAATCTATTTCTAGAATTCCCATGATCAACTTATAAGCAGTGAACAGCTGAACCGGACAGGAATTTCAAAATATTGGTCTTTCAGTCATTTCGACTCTATTCTCAAGCCACTGAATTCACATACATTATTACATTAGAAAACAGTAAAACACTCTCTTTACAGAACTCTTCAACGCTGCGCTCCCTCGTAGCAATTTCCTAGACCAAACTAACGCAAAATCCAGCAAACAAACAGGTGGGAGAAGCGTGCGTCCGTATGTACAGGTATGAGATGTAATGAGCATTATATGCCTCTTCAAGAGTGTCCAAGTTCACCTCTCCCCCTCCTCTCGCAAGGGCTATTCTTCCTTTTGTTCCCGCCCTTCCTCCTCCTCCTCCTCCTCCTCCTCCTCCGAGGAGGAGGAGGAGGAGGAGGAGGAAACGACAGCTGGCGTCCCGTTGGCTCTAAACGGAAGGCCAAATGCTACAACGGCTGAGCCAATTCAATTCCGAAGGCAACTTCTTTCCACTCCGGCTTATCTTGTGCTCTCTCGATCTCGCACCGCTACACGTTCTTAGAAATATGAGTAACAGTAGTGTCTACAGAGAGAGAGAGAGAGAGAGAGAGAGAGAGAATCTCATGAATGATTTCACCAGGGTGTAGTGACGATTAACCAATCCAGGCCCTCCCAATTTCAATTATATGATAAGATACTTCCCACCCACCTCTCTCTCTCTCTCTCTCTCTCTCTCTCTCTCTCTCTAACAGAAAATCACATTAGCCGAACATCACCTATATGCTTAACTGTTCAACGTCAACAGAACCGTGACACGCACTGAATTTTTAGGAGACGCGCACATCATCCATCCTTCCTCGTCCGGTTTTGCGATCGAACGCTGGTCATTCAGTTTGTGGGAATAGCATGCTATCACTTGAGTCCCCAGAGAGAGAGAGAGAGAGAGAGAGATTACGGACACAGTAAAATCCCATATCTTAAGGAACAGACGAGTGAGAAAAGGAAATTCTTTCACGGTGGCCATTGTCTAGCCATTATATAAATTTATACTCTCAAGTACCAAGCGACGACAGGAAAGCAAACAGACGCGCGCGCGAGCACACACACATACACACACACACACACACACAGAGATTCTTATTTAAAGGTATTTCAGTCCTTGCACTCCTGGCTATTACTCAAAGGTAGAGAGCTTTTATATAATCAAGTCTCATCGCAACGGAGGACGCAAAAGAAACCTACAATATTGTATTTTCCTTCGATGTGTCCACTTCTTACGTGTATGTGTATGTGTATGTGTGTGTGTGTGTGGGTGTAATATATATATATATATATATATATATATATATATATATATATATATATATATATATCATATATATATACATATAAATATACATATATATATACATATATATATATATATATATATATATATATATATATATATATATATATATATATATATATATAGGGTGTCAAGTTTACATTCAGAGCACTTCATGCAGTACATTCCACATGTGCAAGTTCCACGTTGGACGAGTGGATTTCGCAATCGGCTACCAATCCGGTGGTCTGAAGTTCGATTCTCGTCTCGGCCAATGCGGGACCAGAGAAATTTATTTCTGGTGACAGAAATTCATTTCTCGATCTAATGTGGTTCGGATCCCACAATAAGCTGTAGGTCCCGTTGCCAGGTAACCAATTGGTTCTTGGCCACGTCAAAATATCTAATCCTTCGGAGCAGCTCTACGAGAGCTGTTTATCAGCTCAGTGGTCTGGTAAAACTAAGATACGTATACTCAACTTTTTCCACATATGCACCTCCATTTGCCCTCACAATGTCGAGACGATATTCCATCTACCTCCCTCCAGACGCGCTGCTGTATATCAACATCAACTGTTTGGACGACTTTAACAATGCATCTACAAGTGTGGCAAGATCATGAACAGGCAACTAGTGGTGCACATGTGGAATGTACTGCATGAAGTGCCCTGAATGTAAACTTATGTAAACTGACGAAATGTAGAACATTCTACAAAAACTGCATTACTCTATGTTATATGGTTTCAGTGCAATAAATACTTGTAATGGTACTGGGACTTTAAGAACAACCTGTATGAATGTGTGTGTGTGTGTGTGTGTGTGTGTGTGTGTATATATATATTATACGTATCATATATATAGATATCATTTAAGATATATAATATGCGTGTGTGTGTGTGTGTGTGTGTGCAGATTTAATGTGTCTCCTACAGATCGTTGAAACCTAATATGTTTGGGCGTCCCCACCTTCCCGTGAACGCTGGTGACTGCGGAACCAAAACAAGGAGTCTATCTCAAACCTGAAGCTTCATACATCTTGCTGTTATCCAGGTGGGATTTTTATTGCATTGCTCTATGTTTCATTGGGCTTCTCACTGGGAAGACGAACAAAGATTGGTTTCTCTTTACAAACATGTTATTTCGGTGAATGTCGGGGTCTCTGACGGAAGGCAGATGATTATACATGACATGCAAAACTACACAGATTAAGGATCGTGGTTAGTCCGGCCAGACGACGACAAGATACGCATGCATCTGTTACAGACATTTAGGTGTCGACAGCCTGGTCATACAGACAAAAATGAAATAAATGGTCTAAATGGCAACAAAGACGGGAGGCATACTGTAAATGACAACATAATGAACCACTTAGTACACCTGTTAAAGATATTAAGGAGTACGGATAGTATGGTCCGAAAGACTACATTATTGGTGCGCACAGTCCACATGACAATAAAACAATACGCATGCCCCCCACACAGATATTATGGACATGCACCTGTTACAGATATTAAGGTGTGTAAATAGTCTGGCCGAAATGGCAACAAACACGGTACTACGTATAGAACAAATGGCAACAGCGATTTGCATGCACTTGCTACAGACAATGAGGAGTGTAGATAGTCTAGGCTAGTCCAACAGACAACATAACGACGACACACAAACTTCCGTAACAAATATTAAGAAGTGTCAATAATCTAGTCCAAATGCCAACAAAACAAAATGTGCCTGCTTCTGAATTTATATATATATATATATATATATATATATATATATATATATATATATATATATATATAATGTGTGTGTATATATATATATATATATACATATACATATATATATATATATATATATATATATATATATATATGTATATATATTGTGTGTGTGTGTGTGTGTGTGTGTGTGTGTGTGTGTGAACAGGCTTTCTAACTAGTGTAATTCTGCTTCTGGAACATGTACATTACATCAGCCAATTATTTCCTTTTCTGTGAAGTGACTCCTTTGTATAAAAAAGCAATGTTTTTGTACAAACTCGAGTGTGAATGAAAAAAGAAAAAAAATCGACAAAAACACGTGTATCTATAGTTGTATGTTTAAAAATGCATTCAACTCCACGCCTAACATGACGTCAGTGTGTTCCCAAGTACTAACTCGCCTTCAGGAGGCTGCCTACCTTCCTGAGCTTGTGTGTTGAGCGCCGTTCCCCCGGCAGAACCTCCTCCAGACGCCGCCTTCCCAGGGACACTGCCGACTTTCTCCAGCCTCTCGACGGCTGTCTCCAGTCGAGACACGAGTGAAGCTAACTCTCCTGCCATGATGTTGACCAACTCTGCCAAAAAGAACAAACCGTCAAATGATTATAAAACTGAAGTCTGAAGGTCTTAGGATTATAATGAGAATAAAATCATTCAGATAAAGTCATCATTTGCAGTGTCAGTGTCCTCGACCATTAAGGGAAATTAACAAGGGTCAACACATTTTCACAAAGAATCGCACATCAGCAGAACTAAATACCAAATTGAATTTACAAATCTGATACAGGTAAAACGGGTAAAAAATGCGCCGAAGCTTCTCCGCCGCAATCGAGTTTTCTGTACGGAGCATAATTAAGGCCACCGAAAATAGATCTACCTTTTGGTGGTCTATGTATAATTCTGTTTGAGCCGCGACCCATGAAACTTTAACCACGGCACGGTGATGGCCCGTCCTAAAGCGTTGCCAGACGCAGGATTAAGGCTAACTTTAATTTTAAATAAAATAAAAACTACTGATGCTAGAGGGCTGCAATTAAGTATTTTTGATGATTGGAGGGTGGATGATTAAAATATAAATTTGCAGCCTTCTAGCCTCAGTAGTTCATAAGATCTGAGGGCGGACAGAACAAGTGCGGACAGACAGGCAAATAGTCATCTCGATAGCTTTCTTTTACAGAAAACTAAAAACATAAGGTAACTAACGTCGTAGGGGTAGAGGGAAGGGAATAAACTCATTATGAGAAGCCACAAGAACTCTGAGGGGACGCAGAAGTAGTTCCAATAAATAAGAGCGAGGGGAGAACATCTGCAGGAGGGGAAACGGTGATATATATCATAATTAAAATATCTATCAGTAGATTTTGAAACACAGCTATATAAAAATAATTTCAGGGTGATAAATTTAAAATGACATCATGTCATTTTCTGTCTTTTATGATCATGGTAAAAAGAAAAAGAACTCGTCACCATAGCAACCATGTTGGCGTGATAGACGAAGCACAAAAACCGTCGAATGGGACTTGAAGCAGAAAATTTACTCCAATATTCCGGATAATTTCCGTTTTATTACTGAAAATGGATTTAACATAATCTGTAAGTCGTATGTCACACTATTACAAGCTTCGGTTACCACGCCAGTCAACTCATACAATGGATGATCTCCAATATATCATCAATTGACGACTTTCTTGACAATTTTGTACTAGAATCGCATTTGAGTAACATCCAAGGGTAGCACGTAGACATTTTGCCAAGGTATTGGTAAATGGCGGGAACTATCGCTACCTATATGTACAACCATCATAGGATTATGTGAAACTAAAAATAAATTACACGCAGTAACCCATAGAAATCATTTTCGACCTCGGTTGTATCCAATAGTCAGCGAAAGAAAATGAACATAAAACCCTGTTTATTTTCTCAATATCGACTTCATGTTTTCATACAGTTTTCTATCATGATTAATTTTTCAATCAACAATAAGAGGAAACAAAACTTGCGCGACCAATTTGGCTTTTATCTAGGACAGGGAAACAAGAAGAAGTATTTCAAGATTCAATGTGTCATTCGTGTGAGAGGTTTACAGGTCTTCCGAACTCACGGACCGAACAGCTATTGGAGTACATATCCATTAGTTTTCTGGGACGCTATCAAGTAACTTAGTTAGGCTGAGGGGAGAGAACAAATGTTTGCTGCAGGATTGATTGTGTCTAATAAAACTGGTGTCACAACATCTAGGTGCAGGAAATCATTGAAAACTGCCAAGATTAATTCAGGCCCGAGTGTATACTATTTTTTTCAGTTTGCATTAGCGAGTTCTGAAACAAATGAGATGGATTCAAGAATAATCACAGTCTAACAAAATTAGACATCAAAATAATAGATCTCATAAATCATATTTTTATTTTTATCGGGTGGGTGTGGGGGAGATCAAATGATCTTTGAAAATAATGATACTGAAATTTATGATTTACATTAGGGTAAAATAAAAAGAAAAAAAAAAAGAGAGAGAAAGGATCACAGTATCTATCCGCGTCCCTACTGCACGTCTTAACATATCTACCTAAATATTCAAAAGTAATAGAGTATTTCCGTATTATGTCCTCAAACACAATACTGATAGCCATAACCATCGATCTTTGTCTTGACTTTTTTAAAAAGCTCTCATTCCGCGTTGTTTCGCGAAAATGAAGGCCAGTACAATAATCGTGGGACTGAGCATCACAATTCTATTTTCTAATAATATGCTGTACATAAATGAACGTTGCCAGACCATGAAAGTTCAATCAATTTTTGATGCTGTTCTCGAAAGATTCCATATTGCGTTCTGTGGTGAACAAAGCTATATCTGTTTGTTATATCTACTACAGACCTCAGTGATCATTACAAATCTTGTGATTTAGTTGGTTTCTAAAGGACTGGCTGGGCTGGATGCTGGGTCCCCAAGATATATTGATGGTAGGAGCTTTATGGCATGCGTTACAATGCGCTGGAACCTGGCGCTGCCCTTCATGTCTCCCCTGTCCTCCTGATCCCCTACCTACCTACAGGTTTGCAGGAGGAGGGTGGATGTGTCATGTCTCCCCTACCATCCTGATCCCCTACCTAAACTCCCCCACCGGGGGGGGGGGGGGGGTACAAACAGGTTTGCAGGAGGAGGGTGGATGTGTATTGTCTTCCCTACCTATACTCCCCCACCGAGGGTGGACAGACAGGTTTACAGGAGGAGGAGGGTGGATGTGTCATGTCTCCCCCTACCTTCCTGATCCCCTATCTACCCAGCCACCCACCCCTAGACCGGACCAACAGGAAAGATCCACTTGGATTTTATCATCATGGATAAATGCATTTTACAAGACTTAGGTTAAATTTGCCTGCTTTATCAGCGGCAAGCCTGATCACTGATGAATTAGAAAAGTTCACTGAAAACAAAGATGGCAGCCAGAAGCTGTAAATCACTCGAGACTTCTGATAAGATTAAACTGCCTTCAGTATCTCATAAAAAGTAAATAAAAAAGAAAAATATTCATGATAATATCCAATTAAGTATATTTCTTAACTGGAAGGAAAAAGTCTCCCTCCTCCGATTATTACCAGATAATCAAATCGGACCGCGTTCTCTTTTGGTTAGCTTAAGGACAAACCCAGATGTTTTCGTTTCTTATGATAAAGACACAAAAGAGCACGAACATTAACATTTAAGATTCCCTAGAAAAGAAGATGAGATCCTGTTTTACGGCTATTCCGTTCTTGCTAAATGCAAAACAAGCCTAACGTTTGAGTTATGGTAGCCTAACGTATTAGTAGGGGAGCACATGTACCAAAACCCCTTTTGTGGCAGTATTAGTGATGAAATATTGGGAATAGATTTAATCGGTTTTAAACTCCCTTTAGATGAATAAAATTGATGGTGGCACTTCTGAATGTCTTGCAGGTAATAAATTTTTTTATGACGTCATCAAGATGGCCGCCGGCTGTAATTATTACAGTTATACGGTATTCCCTATTGTTCGTCAAATGTTAATTTTCTATAGCTCATTTTAAAGGCAATTTTACAAACGGTAAAAAAGGTCTCAATACCTTTTTGTATAAACTTAACGGTGTCTATAATTTAGCGGAGTTTTGAGTGAAGAATAGAAAAATGTACAAATTAATAGTTCATGATGACATTGAAAGGAAAGAATGAGAATACTAGTAATTTTTTAATATTAATATTGCCATGATGAAGCCAGTGATAAATGTTGAACAGAAAAAACACTTCTTTCAACACCACTAAGTAATGTATAAATGTTATTCTTATGATTCTTTGTAACTGATCATATAATGAATATTGAAAGCCTCTCTATAGCTAGAATGATATGAGTGGGAAATCAAACATTTTTATACAAATCAAAATATTGAAAAATAGTTCACCAATCTGTTACTAAGCAATAACCTAAATGAAAAGATACAAAAATATTTGCTGCGCAAGTACGTATCTATAAAATCGCCTTCACTGACACTGTGTAAATTTAGTATCAATGTTACAAAGCTCCTCATTCCCTTCACATACGTACACACATTTCTGTACATAGTAAATTATTTCCTAAGCATTTTCACGGGGGATTACATAGACTTTTTACACAGTTACACCTGATTAGATGAAGGATATTATTAGGCGCACATGGCAAATCACACACAGCAATATTTGTCCATTAGTTATGCCCCATCTACGACCAATGAGGGATGGGAGTGTTGGTTTTGCCTCAATATCCTTATTCCATATCATGACCTGATAATTTACTCTGTTAAGTGCAGGTACTAGAGCACCTTTAGTGGGCGGTAGCTTTTCCCAGGGTATTTGTTTCTTTGAAAACATGTACCATTGAAGTTCTGATAGTTTATCTATACTTGACCCTGGTTTGTAGACTTGACAAATAGATTTTTCAAATTCCACTAGAACTCCATCGGAGATTTCTTCACTTGAACTAATTGTCGCCAATGCTTACAAGGCTTCTTTAGTTGCTCTATTAAAGGCCTTCCCGAAAGAGAGAGTTTGTCCTTACCGACCAAGGCACCAGTTGTGTCACAGCCTGAAAGACCTTGAAATGCAGGTAATGCAGATGCTTTCAAAGTGCCCAATGATGAAAATGTATCATCAATTGAAATTTCCGTTCTAAAAATTGGCACGAAGAATGACCGAGATGGTAGTTTTGGCCATCGTCTTACAGCAAGTACTGGAACATCAGTGTCTGGGGTGAAGATAAATAGTTTGTTAGCGCCTCTTTTTGTAGCATTAATACATGAAAAATCCTTTTTGTATCGGCTTGTTCTTTTGTACTTTTAAGAAATCTTAGGTCACAATGGGTAGGAGCTACTTATGTACGCCGTGCTACCACAAGGTTTATATTTTTCTCTTCTGCATGATGGATGGCTTTTTGAAAAATATAGGCTCATAATTGATCCTTGGTATGAGAGGGAGATAGCAACTTTTTCACAGTCACATTTGTGATGACGGTGGTCCATAATTTTTCTGGTATTTACCTAATACTTTGCTTGTCAATGCTTCTGCCAGATCTTTGCAAGTTATTACTTCGAGTCTTAGAACGAATAGTCAGAACAACACCACTTGAAGGGGAAATTCGCGAGTGTGCCTAATTTTTTCCGAAAGCAATGCAATTTGCCTTTCTGTTTGGCATTCATACATTCATGTTCGTGCAATAAAGTCTGCTTTTTGCTGTAATTGATCGTTTTTAACACCTGCACTGTCAAACATTTTTCTACCAGTTATCAACCATTTAATAAAAGATGAAAAATCTTCTGGTACTGCTTTTGTTACTTTATTTTTTTAGTAACTGAACTTGAGAATGCCCATTTCTCATTTGTCATGATCGTTTTCGGCAAAATTTTGTCAGCCTGATAAATAATCTTAAGGTTATTATTGAGGCTGCAGGTTTCTTCAGAATGCAAAATCAAAGTGTCACTGTGGCTTTTTTTTAATTCTGGAGTTGTAACCACCAAGTCCAGATAAAACAGCTCATTTTCAATAAGTGCCTTGAAGGACTTTCTTGAAGTCATAGCGGTCTTTCTGACACATTTGGAATGACAAATTTCCCGGTAACATTTTTCTGCGTCCGCCATTGTGACCACTTTCTCCGACAGTAAAGCTTTCAACAAAGAATCCATAAATTCTACCCGACGAGCAAATTCTGCAATACTTGGTGAATCCTCAGCTGCTTCTTTTCAGTGTTTCTAATGACAATGCCAACATTTCTGCGACACAATAGGCATGGCAGTCTCTTGGGTCAATGCATCCACTTCATTCAAGTTTCCATTCTGCATGAGTACCCTGGTTCACAACATCTTACAACTTTTTACCTACTGATGAAGTAGAAACTGTATGTAATGGTTTTCTAGTTTTAGGCTGTTGCAAAAGAAACAAGCCGTACTCTGAAGTTCTGAGTGAAGTAAGGATCTTGTTGTGGGGCCTTTTTCAAACTCACTGAGGCAATACTGCTGCCATCTCTTCATTTACTGTATTTTCTCATTTTTTTCTGTATTTTTCTTAGAGTTTTCCAAGCATCCTTTGTGGATGAATTTGTTTTATAGCAAGAAAGAAGTCATTTTACATTGCTCTTCAGTAAGTCTTCGACAGATTGTCTTCAGATATTGAGAAACATGCATATAATTTTCATCATTACAGTCACTTCGAATCTTTATACTGCCAACAAGTCTTTCAGCACATTTGGATTTTCAACCAAGGTTTCTTTTGTTGAGACTGGCCGAGTAAACATCAATTAACATTTAGACCGATTGTAGGCCCCTTTTTCTTTTCTGATGAGGCTAAACTTGCATCATCTAAATCTTCCATTTTCCTTTTATCAAAATTTCCTTCATTCACATTTCAGCTCCTAAAACAATAAAAAAAAAATCTAGTTCATTCACATTTCAGCTCCTAAAACAATACAAAAAATGAAGTTCATTCACATTTCAGCTCCTAAAACAATACAAAAAATTTCAGCTCCTAAAACAACACAAAAAATGAAGCTTTATTAGATGAGAAATAATGATTTTGTTTGCTATTTAAAAGTGATATCATGATTTATATTGATTAAACTTAAAAATCATGTAAAAATACCTTTAAAGCTTTTTACTTGAAAACCCCTTCTTTTTACAAAAAAAATGTCTCGACACCCTTTTTGTTGTATATAAAATCCCTTTAAAATGAGGTATAAATAATGGAAATTGGACCTAAAATAAGAAATTTCATTTAAATGTAATATTTACGATAAGTGGCAATTCTGATGACTCATCAAAATTATATGCAACAGAATCAAGGGTGCCACCATCATTTTTATTCATCTGTGGGTATTTCTTGGTTGAATATAACTATTACCAATATTTCATTGCCAACCTACCTCATATTACATATGCTCCCTTCTATATCAGTGATATATTTGCTAACACTGAAAACGAAGTAATTTGTGAGCAATTTCGCACTGATGATATTAAACATGTTTTCGATAGGTACCTCCTAACACAAGCTGGACTATTTTGGGATTACTGTAAAACTGACAAACTATCCATAAGTACTATAATTTTTTATACGGTGATGTAACAGTAATGTGTAGTGAGCGCTACACCTATTGGGTATTGCCCGTGGGATTTATCTTGCCTGTAGTAATACTACATTTTAGAATATTCAGTAAATCGCGGAGGCTCAATGCTTCCAAAAAAGGGTACAGACTTAATATATTTGGAAACCATAAGCTCGCCTAATTAACACAGTCGAAAATTGGCAGGATTAGTGACGAAATCGAATGACGATTTTGTGAAGGAAACAGAAATCAAATCGTCATACGGATGTGAATGATGCTCAACTAAGCAATCTGGCTTATCTTAAGGCCATACAGGATATAAATGTGGAGATGCTTTAAGTATGATGGACAAAATTAGGCAGCATCATTAAAATAACTGCTGACCTAGAACCTATACACAAACCTACCAACATCGTGGCGCATGTTCATAAGTCAAGTAGCGAAACAATAGTGAAGAAAATGCTTTGAAGGGGCTGTCAAACAAAAAAGCTGTAAAATCCTTTTTTAGGTTGAACAGGTTTCTCCTGTCCCTTCGTCAAACTGTGCTTGCACAGATTCTTCATCTTCAGAATTGCTCAAATCGGAGAGTAAACTGAAGTAGAAACATCCTCAACATGAGCCTTTGAAGTTAGGGAAGGTCTTTAAACCATCCATTTCGACAATTATCAATTTCAGTGAAGAGCTGTACTGCAAGGTAAACATGCAAGTAACACACCTGCCTTATGCGAAAACACAAGGAACCACCAAACAATAGTTTAATAGAGCAGAAAATCAAAAGGGCCTGAATACAATTATGGCGTCATCATCAGAAAGGTTTAGCAAAGGTCAGGTCACCGAAACACTTCAAATCTAAAAGTGTTTTTTAGGGGAATAAAATAGTTATGACATATCAAACTGTTCGCCTTAACCTCCGCTGGACTCAAAACCTATTAGATACAGGAGCATAAAGGTTCTCAACACCTCAAGATTATGAAATAAATGTCTATAAATTACCCGGGAAAACTAAGTGACATTAGAATATGAAGTACATTGTTACTGGAGAAATTGAAAGGGGAACTAGAATCTACTATTACTATCATTATTATTAAGAAGGTGAACCCTACTCATATGGAGCAAGCCCAGGGAGACCATGACTAGAAATTCAAGCTTCCACAGACTATGGTGTTCAACAGGGAGAAGAAAGAGGTCAAGGGAAATAGAGAAAGAAGAGATCTCACTTATTAAAAAGAAAGGAACCTAAAATAGATTAGATAAATACTTATTGTGTACACCCTCAATGAGAATCGATAATATCAGAGAGGATAACAGTCAGGGAAGCCGAGTACCGAAGACGAGGGGGCGACGTCAAGACACGTAGGAGGCAACAAGTGGTTCCTCATGTTATCTGGCTGGTGACAGAAGGAAGCTATTCATGATACGTAAGGAGGGGAGCCCAACCAGGGAGAGACAAGATCATTCAGCGAGCAGAGCTAGCACTATTATTGGAAAACTCTGGGAAGAGTCGTTGATCAAGTGTCTACGATGGATTATGGGAGAAGTAACACTTACAAGGTTAAATAAAACAAAAACACAAAATTACTGAGTATAACTTGTTTTTTTTGTATTTAGATATTATTTTACTTAAGACTCGAGTGCCTTCAGGCCCTATCTGTGGCCCTTTCTCAAGAGATGTGTAGGTTGGTCAGACTGGGTCAGCCCAGCAGTCTGACCACCTACACATCTCTTGAGAAAGGGCCACAGATAGGGCCTGAATGTACTCGAGTCTTGAGTAAAATAATATCTAAATAAAAGAAAGCAAGTTATACTCAGTAACTTTGTGGGTTTCTTTTTACATCTTCAGAAGGAAACTGAAAGAAGCTTTTGTTTGGGACTTATAAGGTTACCGTGTCTCCAAGTTTTGTCGCTCTCCAAGAGGTAGGTATCAGGTTGTCTAATAATTCGGATGTCACCCTTAAGAGAAAATTGATTACATCATGCACCGGAATGACATCAATGTGTTGCAGAACGGTTTAGATACATCGTCTGCGAAAGTATGGCGAGCTCAGAGACAATGACCACTAAACCAGTTCTAACTGAGCTATGAGAATTTTTGGATATTCTTCCTTAATTTTTTTTCATAAATTAATACTTATAACAAGAAATACTTATAACTTTGGGAAGTATATATATTGTAGTTTTTATGTTACAATGGGAATTTTCAAATTTATATTCATATTTTAATTTTGTCCAAAATAACAAACATTTAAGGAAGAATATGCAGTTTAAGGAATAATATACAAAAATTTCTGTTCTTGAATTTCTTCATAGAAAAAATGATTCTAAACTTATACTTTTGTCGTTTTTAATTTTGAAACATGCTGAAAGTATAACTACCCAGGTTTCGAAATTAATAATACATTACGAAGAATTATGTTATGTTATAAAACAAAATGACCTCTAGGCTTAGCAGCAGAAGGAAATGACTTTAGATAACATATAAAAATTCAATAATAGCCACTTCCAGAACCTGTGCGGTTAAGTTAATATAAAGAACACGTCAATAAAGTAATGGGAAATCATAAATCTATTCATTAATAAGCTTGACTTAGGGGGTAAATAAGAAAATATCAGATGTGATGCGTTTCCTTTTAGAAAATCAGATCCACATCTGGATGTGGCTCTGAACAGTCCAAATGACACTGAACTCCTCTGTTCACACTATTGCGAAGAAAAGGAATTGAAAACCACATTTTCCGTTTGGGAGGACACTCACAAGCAATCATCAAAATACTGGATCACTCTGAATAATGATGACTACAAATTTATATACGAAGCTTGTACCACACTGAAAATGGCATAACAGTGAATTTAAATTCACACTGGTCTATATGAAATGAATTAAAACCATATTTTCCGATTGGACATAAATGATTAGATATTTATACCCAACGTTATTTTCACGTTGAAAATGACAAAATATGAATTCAAATGAAAACACTTTCCTGCTGAAGGAAGAGTCGTTAGGATTCAACTTGGTTTCAGTTTCTCTGTATAAGAAATCGCCAGAGCCTTGAACACAAAGGCGAAAAGGTTAACCCACGTCTCTCTTCATTTCTACATAAGTGGGCCACCTTAGACCTCCAAACGGGAACATCTTTCTGATTTTAGTATTTTCGGTAAAGCTCGATTTGAATCCTTGCAACCATCGACGCAGACTTCGCCCCAGACCGGCTCGCTGTTCTAAATAAAATACCACTTTCAGCATTATTCCCAATATGAATATTGGCCAATTATTGCGAAGTACCGCTGAGCCAGAAAAGCGAGTCATAAGAAAAATAGAAAGATAACATATAAGATTAATTCGCTGAATTCTGCCATTTTATTAAAAAGAATTTGTTTAAAAGAGGGTCTCCTTCCAAAATATTATTATTATTACATATAATATGAGTTGCTATAGATTGATTCCTAGGAATGTGATCCTCGTCAGGAACAGCCAAACAAGCTCTATAGTCACCATTTTTA
The DNA here is from genome assembly GCF_015104395.2 of Macrobrachium nipponense. Classification (NCBI taxonomy): domain Eukaryota; kingdom Metazoa; phylum Arthropoda; class Malacostraca; order Decapoda; family Palaemonidae; genus Macrobrachium; species Macrobrachium nipponense. The sequence continues at coordinate 61,835,653 of NC_087200.1, forward strand.
TTCCACTGGGACGTTTCGGCTTGAAAACACAATCGGCCATTTCCGCCCTGGAAGCGAAGCGGCAAACCAACAAAAACATAAAATTGGTACTAGTATCAAAATGTTATGTTTTGGTGTTGTGCCTCTGTTTTAGGTCGAAAGTGGCCTCGTGTGTTAAAGCCGAAACATCCCAATGGAATGAATATTATCATATACAGTAGATTAAACCTAGCCCTGTTGAACAAGCCCACCAAAGAGCCCACTGACTTGAAATTCAAGCTTCCAAAGGATATTACGGTGCTCAAGAATTAGGAGGAAGTAAAGTGAAATACTGAAGGAGGATTCCACTTATCAAAAAATAAAAAACAAAAACAATTAATAAATACATAAAAAAAATATCAAAATACAAGACGAAATGAGAGAGCCTTTATAAAGAAAAACTGAAACCAATTTTGAATATAGATAACTTTGTCTTCCGTAGTAAGATTATACTTTACATTTTTTTTTTCAGCTATTATAATTTTGGTAATTTAAACGAATCACTTTGCGTGTATGCGAGAAAAATAAAAAACATTCAAGAGACCTCAATTTGAGGACAGAGGTCATATGTTTTATTTTCGATGCGGCTATTGTCGTTTTGGCTACTTAAAATGTAGAAAGTTCATAAGAATGTATTGTGAATTTCCAGTTTACTATCATTATTATTAAACGGATAAAAAAAACACTAAACCTTGTCATCCTACCTAGCGTTGAGACGGTTGTAGGTTTTAAAACGATGAATTCTGCATTCAATAATCTAATATATATTTTTTGATGTTTCCTGGACAATAAACCCCAAGGGTTTTTGGGGATTGTTATCTACGACTAATACTCGTAATTCTTGGATTCATAATCTTTATGATATACACAGTCTTTTGTTCATGTTTTTACGGTCATCCCCAACGGGCTCGTACTAGAGCCGCAAAGGTGCTCACATACCGGGTTAAAACCCTTTGGGGGTCACTATTTAGAAAAGATCCATTTTTTTCTTATTTCTCTTTTCCTTTTTTGAAGGAAATACATATCTTAGGGACAAGTGAATGTAACATGTTCTAGTCTATCATCAATAATTACCAGCAGGTGACCAGAACGCGTGTACTGAAAACCAACGGGGTATATAACCCTGAAAATAGGAATAACTCCAAGGCCGTATCTTTAACACCTAAGACAATCACTACAGAACAACCTGCCATTGTCGTCCGACCGTCTACGGCACTGACACTACTGGTATTTCGGTAGCAAAATAAGTTCGTGACCTTTAAAGGTAGACTACAGTCATTATATAATTGCAAGTCGGGTCAAAAGGTCAGTTATGGTCGCTCCCTGTTAAATAGGATCAAAGCCTCGAGGCATGATAGGGTAATCAATAATAATAATAATAATAATAATAACTATTACTAACTGAAAAAGAAACCCACAAAATCACTGTGTATAACTTGTTTACTTGTAAGTATTTACATATTTTACTCAAATAATATGTAAATTGCTTTCAATAAACAAGTTATACACAGTGATTTTGTGGGTTTCTTTTTCAATCTTCAGAAGAAAACTGAAAGAAGTTTTTGTTTGGTGAAATATAATTAATAATAATAATAATAATAATAATAATAATAATAATAATAATAATAATAATAATAATTTTTTTTTTGAGGGGGGTCTATCATAGTCCTCAATTCGACTGGGTGGTATTTATAGTGTGGGGTTCCGGGTTGCATCCTGCCTCCTTAGGAGTCCATTACTCTTTTTACTATATGCGCCGTTTCTAGGATCACACTCTTCTGCATAAGTCCTGGAGCTACTTCAGCCTCTAGTTTTTCCAGATTCCTTTATAGGGATCTTGAGATCGTGCCTTAGTGTTCCTATGATTATGGGTACAATTTCCACTGGCATATCCCATATTCTTCTTATTTCTATTTTCAGATCTTGATACTTATCCATTTTTTCCCTTTCTTTCTCTTCAACTCTGGTGTCCCATGGTATTGCGACATCAATGAGTGATACTTTCTTCTTGATTTTGTCAATCAACGTCACGTCTGGTCTATTTGCACGTATCACCCTATCTGTTCTGATACCATAGTCCCAGAGGATCTTTGCCTGATCGTTTTCTATCACGCTTTCAGGTTGGTGCTCGTACCACTTATTACTTTATTATTATTATTATTATTATTATTATTATTATTATTACTGTATGGATATGAATGAGAATTATAACTAAATCCCACCACATGATCTTACGGACTATTCACCTGGACAGCTCACTATGCAGTCCTCCTGATACTTGTACTCCAATTCCGTGATCTCTTTCACACTAATTGCAATGAGGATGCTTTCCTCTGGTCTCCTTGGCCAAAGGCACCGAAGAACTAACGATTCAGCACTAACAAAACTATGCACAGATTCACTTACCAACTGCAGGAATGTCCACATTCCAGACTCTCACCAGTACAAACAAGCGACCACGCATGATTCAATTCATAGGGAAGCAACCTAAATTCCAATAGGTTTGGTATTGAAACAAACGGTCCCTCTCCTCATCTGCGATACGTCTATCTTGCTGGTATGGATATCTACAGCCCGCATGGCCACTCACTGTTGCAAGTGTAATAAACTACAACATGAAATGAAAAAAAAAAACCCGCTTGCACAGAGAGATGCAGAGTTTAAATGAGTAAGTGGGTGTTGTCCAGCGCCGTAACTGCTTGGATCATTGATGCCGAGTGAATTTCAAGACGGCTCATACGTATAGTATGAGATTCAAAACAACGATATGAATATAAATAATAATAGGTGACATATTTCCCATTAATCCGTGACCAATTGTTTCTTACCTTCCTCTGACATTTCTCCTTCGCCAGCCTTCACAGGTGTTAGGGGCACCGTGGGCGGCGTATCCATCGGGGTCCCGGACGAGGGAGCGGCAAAGAATTCGGCGTTCCCTTCTCTCCCTTGACCGACGACCCCCCTCTCTACGAAGTTGGCCTCTTCCAGCCTGATATCTTTGCTATCTAACAACTTAGCGGTATCGCCATCACCCGTGAAAGTGACCCCTGCGAGGCCATTCTTGGCGATGTCCTCCTTGAGGAGGCCATTCTGAATGTGGTCCCCTTTCGTCTGCAGGGACTTTTCGATGCCCTTGAAACTGCCTCCATGGCCGTTTTGGGGGCCGTGGTCAAGGACGTGCCCGTTGGCCTTGTCCGCAAGGGCAGCCCCTTCGTCGGAGGAGGCCGAACCGTCGCCAGCACAACTGCAAGCGGACCCCATTGAGCTCAAATATCCATATAGACACGAACGGACCAAATCGTACGAGTTACACGATCTTCTTCATTATAAGAGGGAAGACTTCAAAATCTAAGGCTTCGCTACTTCACATAGGATCCGTCATTGCGATATTCATATTCACTAAAGGGTTGAAGAGCCAACCTCATCATCCACTTCTAATAATAACGATCACAGCACTCGATAAACACATTGTCTCATAATGCTACATTCGATGTTAAATTCATTACATGATCGACTCAGTTCAACTCATCATATCTGGTGAGGGGATATTCAAATTCAACATCAAAATGAACGCAAACACGAGCTACACTAATAACACATTATCGCACAGGTTAAGCAGACGTGTATATGTACGTATGTATATGCATGCATGTATGTATACAATTATATGTTTTTCAACATTTCCTTAACAGGGGATGCCTCCAGAGAATTATGACACCCCTGTCTATTTGCACAAGCCTTTTCTAATCAATGTATCCACACACAGCTTTTTCTTTTGACTTCAAAACATTACTATTTCATATAAAAGCGCTCGACCTCCACACCAGCTCTCTTGTCAAAACCAATCCTTTCCTTCTACCACTCTCTTTATAGTGTCTTACCTTCTCAAAATTGTACCATACAACTTCCCTGGTTAACAAACTAATATTATGCCATTATAATTTTTATGACTGCCACTTTACCATTACCTATATATACATTGGAACAAGTATTCATTATCCTCATTGCCTCGGTTATTCCTTCAAAGAGATGCTGTACAAACCCTGGTCAGACACCATATTCCAAGAGAGCCAATGTGCGACTGTGGTCTCTATCCGAAGCAGTCACTTCCATAAGCAGTCTCATCCCCACACTAAAACTTCCTCTCCTTAAGCGTTCAACTCTGCCTCTCTTCTTCCCCCTATATTTAATTAACTAAATCTCCGAGACAGCATTCACCCATGCAGAGTTTCCATTGGTATCTTTTCATCTGAGATTTAACTGTTCATAGACCTTTTTCTATGCAATTACTTACCTGCAGAACATCCTCATCTCAGATATGCGACTGCAGCTTAAACAATCTCTTTCATCCCTTTAACAATTATCTTTGCCTCATCTCATCCAGTCACTGACACCTGTATCCTCTTTCCTCACTCTCCCAAGAGAATGCTCCCTACCTATGACCCATCAATGAACTTCACAAAGATCCTCACCCACTGTCTTTCCCTGGCCAATCAGTCGCGCACTTTCACACTGATAAAACAGCTACTAGGCCTAAATGACCTTTCCTTTCACATCTTCACCCGGTGCCCTTCGTCTTACATTCACATAAATTCTGATTAAAAGAAAATAGTGATCACGTATCGGTCGGGCCAATCCTTTTTTTCGCCAATGCATCGACCAACTTCCTTTTAACAGTTATTATGTACGAATAAATAACATAGCAAACTCTTCTCTTCCATTATATCTCTTACCTGGCAATACGCATTCGTATCAGTCTTCTATTTCTTAAGCTAAATGTCACATCTCATTATTATTTTTCTTCGCAGAGCAGGTGGTGAAAGAGTGAACTGAATAGCAGACTTTTCTAATCACTGCGTGAACGAAATGAGAGAGAGAAAAAAAAGAGCCCAGTTTTAGTTGGGGAAGACCTGTTCAAAATAGCATGTGACAGAAGAATTAGGTAACTTGTTAAGAATACGTCTACTTGTACGTACGTATGTACCTTTGGGTATACGTAAGTTAGGAATTACATATCAATGGGTTGTGTAGCTTTCACTGTGTGTGTGAAGAAAATTTGCCCAATAAATTTAAAGATGATTTATTTTTTCATTTCAGAAATGACAGTCACAGCCAGCCGGCTACTCCAAATGGACACTAAAGAGGAAGTCACTCAAACTTTCATTATCAATGACGCTTCATGAACAGTAATGGCTAATGGCACTCGCTTCACAATCTCCTGAATTTAAAATGAACATTGCCAATTATCTTTGGATTTAACATAATTATATCAAGTTTGGCATAAACACAAATCCGGTGGTCATCATATTCACAGAAAATATCACTGAACAGTCCCTCTGACCAAACCCGTTCTCAAAGGCTGCCGAGTCTTATAAAAAAAAAATAAATAAATAAAAAACTTCACGTCCACTACAACGCGTGGCCAGATGCACAAACGACCACTTTCCCTTGGGTCGACAGGGTCATGGCCATGTGTCATTCATGACCTTTCCTCACGTAAATGTACCCCTATATCACCTGGGAGAATGACAGCAATGCAACGCGCCACTTGAACAAGTTCCTAACTTCCGAGTATGATACATCTAAATGGTCTACAATACACGGACGTCGTTTCAAGTTCAGTGACCTTAGAAGATGACAGGCGCCGCCGAGGAGATGGCTGCTCATTGATATTTCAGGGCCACAACTCTCCCTCCAAAAACCCGACACACAAACAGCTGGATGCTTTAAAAGCGCCTAAAGTGCACCGCCCCAAAATCCTCACCCACACACGAGCATATTTCTGTGAGCGCCGTCAACACTTTAAAAGGGATTTTACTTGACGTGGCGACTTTAAGGGTGAATGACCGGATTTGGGGGAGGCCGAATACGCCCGCAGGTTCAGCATTCGCCACAAGATTCGGGCCCAGTTTGAGGAAGGCATTTAACAATCGACCTTCCTTCCAGGCATCACGAAGGAGTCACCAACACTGCAGTTGAGCCGGGCCACCACTACCAGCTGGAGGAAGAGGAGGAGGAGGAGTAGGAGGAGCATTCTCTCCACTGCTTTTACCTCAACCCGGTACACAGGAGCTACTACAGGGCTCCGACACATACACGCACACTATGACCCTCAACTGCAATGTTACCACTTCTGCATCGGCAGCCGCTCTCGCAATGAAGGCTGGGCGATAAGGGCCAAGGCACGACCGACTTGACGTGACGAGAGGTGGATATCGAGGCCATTGTGTCAGAAGGAGACTCCCAACATAACCTCGGCACAAAACGAGAGGAAACACTGAATAAAAAACCTCCGAAAACCTATCCTCTGGGCCGAGGGGAAACCCAACCCCCTCAACTCCACCAGCAAAGAACCAGTCCGAGCGGCGACGGCGCGAGACAGAGTTGCTATGGAAACACCCCAGCGCCAGAGGAGGAAGAGAGCCAGGGAGAGAGAGCGAGAGAGAGAGAGAGAGCGAGAGAGAGAAAGAGAGAGAGTATAAAACAGACTGAGGGGCGAAAATGTGCGGAGGATATAGCAAAATATATAACAAATTAAATAAAGAGGGGGAGGTAGGGGGAGATGTGCAGTAGTGAGGAATTGTTATCTAGAAGATATTGAAAGAAGGCAAAAAAGAAAAAGGGTCCTCTGGTCCCCTGTCAGAGGAGCAAAACAATTTATGAGTCGACGCAGAGGCCAATAAAAACCAACATCGCAAGATGAGGAGAGAGACCGAGAGCGAGAGATATGAAACGAAGACAAAGTTACCTCCTCGCTATCTCTAGATAAGACAAAATCTGATATCAATAGCAAAGGAATGGGGAGAGAGAGAGAGAGAGAGAGAGAGAGAGAGAGAGAGAGAGAGAGAGAGAGAGAGAGAGCATGGCACTTCTGGGATTCAAGGGCAGAAACGCCTATTCAAGCTTTTACAACAAGGATGCATCTCCTCCAGGAGAGAGAGAGAGAGAGAGAGAGAGAGAGAGCGAGTTACGTTAAACGTGCACGAAAGCACATCTCCCTCGTGTGAAAAGCAGCAGGAATTACTGCTTTCGCCAAAAAAAGGTTGTAGTTCAGGTTCGACTCGTCTGGGTTTTCAGATGGGGTGGATTATAGCCCATAACTTTGTTGTTTAATTTCCTGAAACAAATTGACTTGATCCACATTCGTGTACTGGATTCTCAATACGAACCCTTTCACGTCCTTCATCCAGACAGCAAGTTTCTGGTATATATAAAATTATTCGGAAATGTTCTGACAATTCATATCACGGCCTGATTCTAGGCATCTCATTTTCTCCTGTAGGTGACTAGCCAAGATGGATTAGACATATCTTGGCCGTGTTGATTAGCAGGGAGGAGGTGGCTGCGCTAGATAATTTACAACTGCTTTACTTGTGACTTCCTCAAAGATCTGATGAGGTGGATGTTAATGACGCAGGCAAGAGAACAATTTCTGGAAAGCGTTCGCAATGTCATTATATATCAAGGATGCCATAAAAGACAGAGGGTTTTTAAACATAATTTTCTGTGTATTTCCCAGTACCACTGAGGGGAAAGCGGTAAAGTCTTCTGATTGGTTGACTTTGTAGAGCTGGAAGGTTTCTGCCTCTTAAGTGATAAACACCTTGAATCCAGAAATAAATGAACAGATGACTACAGCGTTCCCAGATGCTCACATATTTCTTCTGGGGATGTGATGATTGCGCCCTTGACACTGGAGGCCAATGTTACATGTCACTTTCTGATATTTGAGTGCGTTTGACGATAAGAAGTTGGCATTTTTTCTTGCACTCTTCTGCCTTGTTTTCCCTGCCTTGTTTCAAAACCAGAGAGAGAGAATCCACGAACCTTCGCTCGATTTCTAGTTTCTAAGAGGTTGTTCTTAAGGTGCAAATTGAAATTCGACGGTATCATTCTTACATTATTCACTTTCATTTTCCCTCTGTCAAAATACAGCAGAATGATCCTGAGTTCATTCTACCTCTGGGGATCTTATATCTAGGAAAGCAATTACGTGGTACTCAATGAGTGTTTAGTTTGAAAGATAAAAGTTCTGCACTCGTTTTGTACTATTTGGGTAATGGAATCCCTTTGATCCACAACAGAAATCGCTAGAATTCAGCCCAGTTTGCTTGAACAAATTTGCTTGCAGACTTCGGCTGAAACTAGTTTAGTTGAACATTATGTAGAGCGTCACGTGTAAAAAGTCAAGTCAGATAACTGGTGAAATTTTCAAATGCTGCTTAGAAGGTTACAGCTATTTTTTGAATATCAAAACATTTCTACGTACATCCGAGTGCATATGACTCGTACCAAATATCAGTAGTGGAAAATAATGGATCAAACATAAAGAATGCGATGTTTAGCATTCTGGTTGGAAGTTAATTACCTCGCTTTAGATATATCAAAAGTCGCCAAATGCAGTAGCTATCATGGTGGTTGGGGCGACCCAAGGGAATCAACGAACGACGCTTAGGTATGCGGGATAATGCTTTTCGAAGGAATGCTGCTCTGGCTTACCATGCTATGTTCCTCATTAAACGAGTGGGTTGCGTACTCGCCTATCAATCTGGTACCCTGAGTTCGCTCCCGGTTGCCGCCAATGTGGAGCCAGAAGAATTTATTTCTGGTGATTAGAAATTCATTTCTCGATATAATGTGGTTCGGATTCCACAAAAAGCTGTAGGCCCCGTTGCTAAGTAGCCAATTGGTTCCTAGTCACGTAAATAAAAATATAATCCTTCGGGCCAGCCTTGGGAGAGATGTGTATCAGCTCAGTGGTCTGGTTACACTAAGATATACTTTATCATGATAAAACATTCTGTGGGCTGTCATTTGGTGGGAACGCTACGCTACTGAGACGGCTGGAGTGAATTCGTTTACTTCAATCGCTTAAACTGAGCGTAAGTCTTGGATTGCCACTATTATTACCCTATGGGTTTGGATATTAACCATTGTCCTTATTGACGCCATATACTATTTGACTTGAAGTGCGAACGACTTCCTGCGTGTAATTCGGCCGTTTCATTGAATCATAGGTATTATAGGTATTATATATATATATATATATATATATATATATATATATATATATATATATATATATATATATATATATATATATATATATATATATATATATATATATATATATATATATATATATATATATTGGATCCCTTTTAGAATACGATTCTAGGTCTGGAAAGTTTGTACATGAAAAGAGAATTGTGGCTCAATTGTTCTTCGACGATGTGCTGGTACCTTCTCAAGCAGTCTGGGACAGTTGATGATGTGCACTGCTTCAGATGAGAGAGAGAGAGAGAGAGAGAGAGAGAGAGAGAGAGAGAGAGAGAGAGCCAGGAACTCTGAGGCTACATCTTCACTAGGTAATTTATGCAAATTTATAAAGGGAATATCGGGTTTCGTTTAATCACTTCAGGGATTCTGTAACAATCGTTATGTCACCGTGAGGGATTTTCCCTGCTCTCTCTCTCTCTCTCTCTCTCTCTCTCTCTCTCTCTCTCTCTCTCTCTCTCATCAATTTCTATCAGTTTGCTGAAGTATACTTCAATGTTTTTTATATATAAAATAAGCTGAAAGTAACTGGCCACTAAGAGAGAGAGAGAGAGAGAGAGGAGAGAGAATCTCCCTCCATCAATTTCTATCAGTTTGTCGTAGTATACTTCAATTTTATATATATATAAAACAAGCTGAAAGAAACTGACCACTAAAGAGAGAGAGAGAGAGAGAGAGAGAGAGAGAGAGAGAGAGATTCGTACGTGACGTGTTAAAAAGGCAGTCGTAAAGAGGATTGGAGTGACCCTTGAGGCCTTTCTACAGATGCCACTTCGAGGAGCGAAGCCGAGTCGTAAAAGGGGCGCTGAATCCGAACAACGTTCGAGAAAGAGCGCTCCTCATTACGAGCACCACTGCAAAATTTCGAGCCAGTAGAGATGCCCAAATAAGAAGCACCACTGAGGTTCCTAAGATAACAAACATCACAGCTGGTAGAACGTGATACGGACGACATCGGCTTTGGTGACACATCCTCGGGAACCTCCCGACAGATGGCGCTGTCTAAAGGCGGCCCTCTCGGTTCACGCCCTTCGCCACACTGGTGCATTCAAGAGAACCAAATGTGACGGTATGTCCCCATAGAGGTTTGTCCTTTATACGGATTTCACACTTTTGTGAACGAGGGTTTGTTCTTCCACCAATTCGTGTACTGTTTGAATTGGTAATACTTTTACTTTTTATTATAACAATATTTGTAATTATACAGATTACTATAATTATATGTCTATGTATAATATTCTCGCTGTCACTGTTAGTTATTGATTGGTAATTGCTGTTCTTTCAGAATGAGGGTCATTTTGAATTAAGTAAACCTTGGGATAGCAAAAAGGTTGGATAAATCGAGTTCATCACACTGAATCATTACTTGTTTATTATTCCCTTTGTAATTGTTTGTTTGTATGGTGTTATTACGTTGCATGAAACCAGTGGTTATTCAGCAACGGGACCAACGGCTTTACGTGACTTCCGGACAACGTCGAGATTGAACTTCTATCACTCCTCAATGGAATGGCCGAGAATCGAACTCGTGACCACCGAGGTGAGACGCCACCACCATACCAACCACGCCACTGAGGCCCCTTTGTAATGAATTTCACAATGCTGAGAAAAGGTCAATATAAATCAATACCATCTTCACCTTGAGCTTCACAAGTCATCACCAAAATTTCAAGTATTTTTTGTTTATATGTGTGTGTGAGTGAGGTTTTTTTTTTTTTTTATGAACTGACTGGAATAATCGCATGAATTAAGTAAGACACTCTCTGGGGCCACTCGAATGTCATACCTTCCGCCCGCCCGCCTGAGCCCCCCCCCCTCCCCCCCCGACCCTTTTCCGTGTTCATAAATTAAAATTAATGTTCGACCATATTCACTTAATACACTTGCGATTTGGAACACATTATAGTTCTGATCAATAAATTTCACTTCAAAATATAAAAGAGAGAGAGAGAGAGAGAGAGAGAGAGAGAGAGAGAGAGAGACTCACAAATAATCTTCAAAACCACCTATAAATGGGATTTCAACGATGATTGTTTGTTCTGGAATAAAAAAAACTTGTTCACAATACAGCAACATCCGACCACCAATAAATAACATCAGCATCCACTCGATGCAAGGCGCTGTGAGCGAAGGGTAAACAGTTTACAGAACGGCCACAAAAATAAAGCGGATCCGAACGAACCTCCCTCTTACAATAAACAAAGCTCCAACATGGCTCATAACCACGACGAAACAATGTGGGACATAAATAAGCAGTGAGAAGGAAAAGAAAAAAAAAATAATCTGGTCCAGACCCTTCCCAACATCATCTCTCTCTCTCTCTCTCTCTCTCTCTAAATATCCCTCCAGCTCATGATCACACATTCTCGAAGGGCACGCTCCCACGCCTACTTAGTTACTGCAGCAACTCGAAAGAAAATATGAAACTACAGAATGGGTTGGTTTAGCTAGCCAGCCTCCCCCTGAGGCGGCCTGTAAGTGTGGTTCAAGTGTGACAGAGAGTGTGAGGGCTTTTGTGGACCTCGGGGCTGACTAAAACAGACATGAGCTTGTACACTAAAGAATAATGTTCTTCCAAAAGACGAACAGCAAAGGAGCACACTTTCCATAAACGGAAGGTGAAAATAGCGTGTATTTCCTTTTCTCAAAAAGCGAGAGAAAAAAAGACGTTTAGGGTCCTGTCATGACCACCTTATTCTGCAACGTCTGTGACAACATCAAATAATGTACCTGACAAATTAAATTTCTTGGAGTGGCACAACAACTCCACAACTAAAAAAAATACATTGTTCGCATGTTTGCGAGAGAGAGAGAGAGAGAGAGAGAGAGAGAGAGAGAGAGAGAGAGAGAGAATTTTCCAGGTACCAACTACAGGTAAAGATTTAAAAAAAAATGATGTTCATACTTCTGTGGAGGTCATGCAACACAGTATGATGGCAGAACCTATTGTTTTCCATTCATATGTTATTGCCTTGACAAAGGAAGACAAAACATATAAGATATTTCTTTTGCTTGTGTCCCAAATCAAGACGTATATGATTACAAAGTTAACAGATGAACTATTCGAAATGGCAAAGAGCACGAGAAACTAACGAAGGATGTTTCTGTGATCAATCTCTTATGAGAAAAGAGGTGCTGAATCAAGACACAGCTACAGCAATGAACGTAACAGCAACAGGTACAAGTATTACTGACTTATTTACTGAAACTGACACCGTTACAGTCCAAAATGATGTAGCATATTGGACAGCATGGCGTGACTGCTAAGACATGCTGTGTATTAAATAGATGAACTTGTCTCCTAATGGATTGCAAGATAATTCTAGATTAAAAGCGTCGGCAGTCACATGATACTCGACGACATACACAGCAAAAACTATATATTATGTTATGTAAATCCAAGACGTTGTGTGTATGCAAATTTCACTGCTCATTTACTGAAAGAAAAGGCAGAAAACTACGTCTGGCAGAGTATTTCACGATATAAATGAACTTGAATCATTCTCTCTCTCTCTCTCTCTCTCTCTCTCTCTCTCTCTCTCTCTCTCTCTCTCTCTCATTGAGATGCGTTCGAATGAAGTTTAAAGAGACCCTGCTAGTAAGCGAGAAGGTAAGCAGAACGTTCCACCGGCTGCTCGATATACAACTCTGCGGGAGCCTTGAGTCAACAACCCATTACATTTTGAATAAACACACTCAATTAATAATTCTTGGAATACTGAACGATACTTCTTCGGAGCGGTGAGAGCCGATGGCTGCTGCTCTCGAGACCTGACATCAACCCCCTTTCGATGCTTTTAATCAAGTACTCACGTCTTTCAAATTATATGAAATAAAAGGGAGTACTATGTACAAGCAAATTCAAAGCACCATCCCACACTACAGTAGATTAGTTTCGCATGACGAATACAAACTTGAATCATTCATGACTGGTTGCCATAATAACCAAAGGACATCGTTGACCAAACCAAACGCCCCCACCAAGCGCTGACATTTACTTGCGATCATTGAGGGTGGGGGGGGGGGGATAACCAATCACAAATAGTGCACCAGCCCCCTTCGTACAATTTCCCCTTTAAAATAGACACGTCTGCATTCCTAATCTCGTCGTCTTCCCGCTGCCACTGCTGCTGCATACATTGGTATAATGTGTCTGCTGAACTACATTCGTCGAGTGACAAACGAATTCGCAAATATCACGCAGTCGCACTACATAGTACAGAGGTCTTTTATTCCTCACACCAATAGACTATAAATGTTAGCTTACTCGGGGAGTAAGCCTACAGACTACTTGTTGTTGTTGTTGTGGCTGGGGGGTAAAAGGACATAGAAAAGCCTAAAAAGGTCTGAAAAAGGTGTTTCGCACCGAGTTAAAAATACAAGATTTTAGGAAAGGATACTTATTTATTTATTCATTACAGTGAAAACTTAAAAAAAAAAAAATTGTACATGTTAAACTACATAAAATTATTTCTAAAAAAATATAGCGTATTTATTTGACTTTTCTTTAGTGAAACAAGGTTCTATTTGACCGTATATTTTAGGACGTTTAAATTTACGTTGAGAGTTACGAATATAATGTTTACAACTTGTAAGTGAGGGGAAAATCTTGTGCGTCCCAAGTAAGATGGAGGTCGGATCACGCCTTTGTTTTTCTCCCAACAGTTTTACTGGAACTGGAACTAGCTGGAAGTGCTGTCAACCAGTGCCTGAACGTTATTTTTCGTATACAATAGATTTATATTATGGATTACTGGGTATTTTCAAAAGCGTATTGCGCAGGTCTGTTTGCCGTTGTCTCTTATTCACAAATGGCATTCTATTCATTCATAGACTGCTTAGCAACTCGGCTTGGGCCAAGATTAGGTCATGGGGGGAACAGCACCATATCTAGTGCCTAGCCGTGACCAAGAGGGCTCAACCCTAAATGTCTGCCCCCTAAGAGAGTATGACATGAAACAAATATCTCCCAGGTCTTCAACCATGTCCACTTGTCTTGCCGCTATTCACCACTAATTTAAGTCATTCTTTATAGTTATACACCATATTGTGCAATCATACTCTACTGTGTAGTCATAGAACGTGGAACAATAAGACTTGGTCACCTGTACTTTAATCTCTGTTACAATATTGATTATTTGTACTAAGAATGTCCTGATTCATTAACAGATCCTAATATCCGTGTTTTACCGGCGTCTACATCATATCAGAATGATCCAAAACAAAACGTGTTCACGGAACCTTAACATTCAAAATAATATTTATTTCTAACCACGAATCCTCAAGGCTTTATTTCCCCCATGACACCTTAACCCTCCCTCACCCAGCATCATATCAAGTTCATGTGCATCCATTGCGACAGAATGCTACTCCCGTTTCCACGAGTCCCTCACATTTAATCTTATATATATATATATATATATATATATATATATATATATATATATATATATATATATATATATGATATATATTATATATAATGTATAGATATATATATCACAAAATCCGAGGGGATTGGGAGGGTAGGTAGGGGAGTCAGGCGGGTAGGGGAAACCTGACACATCCACCCTCCTCCTTCAAACCTGTTTGTCCGCACTAGGCGGGTTAGGTAGGGGATTGGGGGAGTAGGGTTTCAGCGCATTCCATCACGCTCGTATATGTAATGTAATATTCAAGCCGTCTTGTTTGTGACTCATTGTTGCAATTCCTTGTATAATAGAAACAAAAAAGCCTTGGGCAGTTCAGATATATACAGTTTGTATGTAGTGCATGCAGTGTAAATAGAACAGCAGAGGGTGAGAAATGTGGAGACACAAAATAGTAGTAGCAAAATTTATTTATTTATTTATCTATTCATATAGATTTTTGGCATTATGCCAAGCACTGGAAAAACTAGGGCCATTCAGCGCCGAAACGGAAATTGACAGTAAAAGGTTTGGAAGGCCTAACAGGAGGAAAACCTCAAAGTAGTTGCACTCTGAAACAATTGTTAGGAGAGGGTGGACAGTAAGATGGAAGGAAGGGAATATGAAAGGAGGTACAGTAAAAGGAATGAAAGTAGTTACAGCTAGGGGCCGAAGGGACGCTGCAAAGAACTTTAAGTAATGCCTGCAGTGCACCGAATGAGGTGCACTGACGGCAATAGCCCCCTACGTGTTAGTAGTAGTAAAATGATTGACTCATGTAAGTGGAGAGAGAGATCAAAGCGTTCTGAGAGGGTATTGTAATGGGAAAAGAATGGAGGGAAATAAATTGGTCTAAATGGTATATAATTTAAAAGTGCTACAAGGGAATGGAATAGAAAGTGCCTGTTTATTCGAGAGATGAATACCGCAGTGTATAAGAAGAGGGTGTTTGGGGGGGGGGGGGTATACAGTGCTGCTAGAATAGCATCCTGTGTAAGTGTAGGAAGCAGCTCATGTTGTGGAAACTTTCCGCACAAGAGTTTCACCGACATTCCGAGTTGAAATATATTTTAATAGAATAGAACATAGAATTGAGGCCAAAGGCCAAGCAGTGGGACCTACGAGGTCATTCAGCGCTGAAACGGAAAATGAAACCTCAAAGCAGTTGCCCTATGAAACAAAAGACAAGAGAGGGTGGAGAATACGACGGAAGAAAGAGAATATAAACGGAGGTACAATAAATGGAATGTAAGGGGTTGCAGCTAGGGGCCGAAGACAAGCTGCACAGAGCCGTAAGTAATGCCTACAATGCTCGAGTGAGGTGAATTATATATGAAGAAATGACAGTTCCATGAGGTGAACAGTGCAAATTGCTTGATAAAACCGAAAACTGAAGAGCTTTCAGCCATTCAGCGAGTTTAAAAAAGTAGAATATCTATACAGGATGAAATCGAAGCCCAGCTGAAAGTCAAGTAACAAGCTGATGATCTAAAATAAATAAATAAATAAATAAATAAATAAAAATAAAAAAGAAAATGAAAAATTGACTCAACGAAAACCAATAAAAATTTGCGCCAAAGTTTCTTAGGCGCAATCGAGTTTTCTGTACAGCTTATAATGCTGTATGAGCCGCGGCCCAAGAAATTTTCAGCCACGGCTCAATGGTGGCCTATTCGATAGCGCTGCCGGACGCACGATCATAGCTTGCTTTAACTTTACATAGAAAAAAAAACTACGGAGACTAGAAGGCTGCAATTTGGTATGTTTGATGATCGGAGGGTGGATGATCAATATATATACCAATTTGCAGCCCTCTAGCCTCACCAGTTTTTAAGATCTGAGGGCGGACAGAAACGCGGACGGAAAAACTGAGGACGGGCAGACAGAACCATCTCTAGTTTCGTTTTACAGAACTCTAAAACCAAGTGTTAAAAAGTAATTCTCGTTACGGAGAATTACTTACTCCGCTTTCGTTATCGCCAACATGTCTCGACATGCGGGAGATTTTTCCTCGTCGGGAACTGACATCAATTAATGACTTGATGAAAAAGAAAGAAAAAAAGACTTAACCCGAACTTTTAACAGTAAAACATAAACTAAGAATGGAAAGAAAGTCGCAGTATTTGATACTCTTTCTTCTTCATTCAACGTTTAACGAGGTCTTCAGGATATAATGACGAAAAATGTTACGGATCAGTGCACAAGCACGACAAACGTGCAATACATTCCCATTCTAAGACAGCTCTTCCTAGACAGTATGAATGAACAACCCAGAAAACTGTCTGTGCAATTACAGATAATCACCAGGGAACAAAAAAAAAATCAAACGATATGGCCTCGTCACGAGAGAGAGAGAGAGAGAGAGAGAGAGAAGCAAACAATGGCTTGAAGAACACTAAAGACAGAACGCTACATTATTTCCTTCTGATTCACCAGGAGACAAAATGTGGCTTTCCGGTAATTATGGCAAACCTTCGAAATGACTCACGATGCATGAAAATGATGACACATCCTGACATTTATTCATTTTCGCTTACTCGGGGAGTAAGCCTACAAATGACTTTGATGTTGTTGTTCTTGTCGGGTGTGGGAATGACCTATGGAATAGACTAAAAACGTCAATGTTGTTGTTGTTGATTCTTTTTGGGGGGGATAGAAAAGGTCTATGGCAAAGCCTAAAATGGTGTTTTACGTTGAGTGAAAGATAAGGGAATTTCAGGATGGGACACTCTTGATTTATTCATTTGAAACAAGATGTGAAAAATGAATAATGTGCATGTTAAACAGTCCAAACAATTATTTCCAATAACATATAGCATATTTATTTTAATTGTCTTTGGTGAAACAACGCTCTATTTGACGGTAAATTTTAGCACGTTTTAATTTATGTAAAGTTGGGAATATAATTTTTGCAATTTACGTGTGAGGGAAAAATCTTGCAAGCGCCCCGAGTATGCTGGAGGTCGGACCAGGCCTTGTTTATTCCCTTCTCCCTCGGAAACGTCTGCCATTGCCCTGTCACACTGAGAAGTAGCGACGGAAAATGACACCATCATGACGACACAAAACTTCAGCGAATTCAGGAAAACACATTCATAGGCAGACACTCGAACAACCGTCTATCTGCACAAGACAGTTTGCTTGTTTGTCTGTCAGGTGCTTTGACGTTGCATGGAACCACTGGTTATTCAGCAACGGGACCAACGGCTTTTCGTGACTTCCGAACCACGTCAAGAGTGAACTTTTATCACCAGAAATACACATCTCTCACTCCTCAATGGAATGGCCGAGAATCGACCCCGCGACCACCTAGGTGGGACGCTAATACCATACCAACTACGCCGCTGAGGCGCTATCTGCACAAGACAGACATCGGAGAAAAACGTAATTTGAAGTTGTGCAATGTTTACATTATCATATTTCCGTTAATATTTATGTTATGACATAATTTTTTGTTTCAAAATGAAGCTCAAAGCATGCTCTTTACAAATATTGTAAATATTTTCTGTCTATCCAAACTGTACCTCAAACAACACCATAACTGCAAAAAACCGAAGTCTGAGAAAAGTACAATAATAATTTGTCAACATTCGAATAACAATATATTGCACATTTACCATTCTAGTTACTCTCACTCTCCCTAGATTATGAACGCGAAAAACATATTTTTGTACAATATCTAAACACTAGTATATAGAAGAGGAATTGCTGAATTCGAAAGTATGTATAACTTAAAATCCGAAAATTAGCAGATAGACGGTTGTTCGAGTGATGGCCTCATTCATTTTATGGTCGACAACTTTACACCAGGTCCTTCAGTGATGTCATTCCTAGCACGGCCCAACGGCAAAAAAATACTTCTGCAACTACATTAATAATAATAATAATAACAATATTTTGGTAGAAGATCCTCTTTTAGGCAAATGCTGTTAACTTGAACTACGCCTACGGAATAATACCGGCACTGACGACGACCCTGCTTGACCTCGACCTGAGATCCTGTTCTAATAAAATAAAAGATTACCTTCAGAATTTATAATCTTTTTGAAAAATCCCAATATGAATATTGGCCAGCTGCTCAGAAACATCGCTGAGCGAAATGTAAGGAAGATAGAAAAAAACAATATATAAAATCAACTCACTTAATTCTGCCGCCATTCTTTTTAATAATAATAATAATAATAATAATAATAATAATAATAATAATAATAATAATAGTCTATGCTTTGAATCTGGAGGTAATTAGAACCTGGAATTTATTACTTCTAATTCAACTACGATGATGATAATAATAATAATAATAATAATAATAATAATAATAATAATAATAACAATAATAATAATAATATAATCTATGCTTTAAATCGTGAGGCAAAAAGAACTAAGAAATCCTTTTTTTGTACATACCATACAATTTTAATTCAAAGTCCGCCCAATCGTTAATTCAAGACTTAGAATGAGAGCAAGCTGAACTGTATCAAAGGTCATCTATAAAATCGAGGGCAACTTGTTCTTAAATAATTCCAAAGTCTGAATATTGAATATGAATACTACAATTAGGATCACTAAAACCTTCCACGTCCACTAAAGAAGGGAAGAACATACGAAAAGCAAAACGAATAATTGTGCGAGGATATTGCATGTCGCACTCTCTGTGCTAAGTACCACGCGACACAGCGCTATAAACCACAGAGTATTGTCATAAGCAAGATAAATGTGCCGAGGCAATATCCCAAATGTGGCCGAGGATAGATCATCGTAGTGCTATACTCAGCGAACGTCATGTGCCACACCTTACGAGTGAGACGATATATGTCAAGACGTCAAATATTAGGACGACTTTGCAAGAATTAAAAATACCTCCCCTCCACCAAATGATAGAGAACTACTGTCCACGAAGGAGTGGTCTACTATATTCAGTCGCAGGGAACAAGGTGTATGATAATTCCGAACGTTGTATTTGATACAGTACAATATTTCGTAGCCAATATAAACCGGACAGAGCAATGGGATAAAATTATGAAAATTAACAATAGCAAGAATGTGAACCAAAAACATTCCAGATATATCTTCGAGTCCTATGCCACATTCTGGATAACTACCAATATGGGCAAAGGTGAATACAGACCAGAGATACCAGGATATCAAACCCAGAT
Source organism: Macrobrachium nipponense (assembly GCF_015104395.2). Classification (NCBI taxonomy): domain Eukaryota; kingdom Metazoa; phylum Arthropoda; class Malacostraca; order Decapoda; family Palaemonidae; genus Macrobrachium; species Macrobrachium nipponense. The sequence goes on from NC_087200.1 coordinate 61,855,292, forward strand.
CTAAGGACCCCAAGGGCACAATGTAAGATGTCTCATGAAACGTAAAAGATCTTCAGTAAATTTCAGGCATACCTGAGAGGAAAACTGGCCTGACACTGAAGGACAAGTTATCCACAACGATAGACAACGACCAAGTAAAACAAGGCGTGAAACGGCCTCCGTCTTACTTGGGGCGCGTTCAAAATCTACTGTCAAATAGCACATTGTTTTACCAACGAAAATTAAAATCAACATGCTATATTTTATTATAAATAACTGTTCTGTATTGTTTAACATGTACACTATTCTTAACATATTCATTCTAATAAAAAATCCATAAACATTCTATCATAAAACTTCTGTATCTTTAACTCAACGCAAAACACCCTTTTCAGACCTTTTTTAGCCTTTCCTACCCCCCAATAAGAACAACAATAAAGTCATTTGTAGGCTTACTCCCCAAATAAGCGAAGCGATGGCGCCGGATAGACTAAACGAGGGCTTCCCAAATTAAAGTATTTTCAAGAATGTAACCTGAGAGTATGAAAGAAAATAAGTACTTGTGGGGACTTGGAATATGGTATTTGGGATCCATTTTTCTTTGTATCTGGATATTGCTCTTCTCCCTCTGATATCCGCTTTAAGAGAGAACTAAAGAGGGTAACACTATAAGAACGCGTGGTGCACTCTATGGCGATCAAGCCATTACTTGAAGCAGAATACAAACACGTGAAACATGCCTTAGCCACGGCCAATAAAACTTAGCCGCGGTCCATGAAACTCTGCCACGGTCCGGTAGTGGCCTATGTTGTTGGTACCTACAGCGCTGCCAGAAGTACGATTACGGCTCACTTTAACCTTAAATAAAATAAAACCTACAGAGAATAGAGGGCTGCAATTTGGTATGCTAGATGACTGGAGGGTGGATGATCAACATATCAATTTGCTGCCCTCTAGCCTCAGTAGTTTTTCAGATCTGAGGGCGGACCGACAGACAAAAGCGGCACAACCGTTTTCTTTTACAGACAACTAAAAGACATGAATTAAACCTATATTCTGCAATGGCTAGTTAGCTGCAGAAGTAATACAGTTCACATTTCTCACTCCTGTGGTTCCTTAACCCACTTTTTAAATAACAATCCATACGCCACTAAGTAAATAAACAACGAATTCTTTAATAAACAGGTTCCTTAGAAAGTTTCATACCTCGCTTCATTCATTCCACATTCCACTGCATTGCACAACCACTCTAATGTTGATCTTAGCAAATGTTATGTAAGATATTCCTTCACCTCTGATACAGAACCTTTGACTTTACTTGTTATAACTCCGTGCACCAATGTTTTATGCAATTTCCCACACTCTCTTCTATGCAATTTCCCACAGTCCAACAAAGAAGAAAGTAGGTTTGCCTCTCCTTCAAAAGAAGAAAGTAGGTTTGCCTCTCCTTCAAAATCTCTCTCTCTCTCTCTCTCTCTCTCTCTCAAAACTTATGGATCCTTCTTATCTTCTTTTCACAGTGATGGAAACTATTGCATCGCACAGGCTGTGATCATAACTCGTAAAACAGACGAAAATCGGTCCACTACTTTCTCACAATTAGGAATAGAACGGTACTCATTCATACATGCTACAATTTCAGTTCTCAGAGAGAGAGAGAGAGAGAGAGAGAGAGAGAGAGAGAGAGAGAGAGAGAGAGAGAGAGAGAGAGAGAGAGAGAGAGAAAACGTAAACATTTAACTAATATTGTACAGTGTGTACAGTGTCCTACACAAATCTTACAGAAAGCGAGAAAGAGAATAAAAAACGGTAACCTATATATGACTAATAATGTAGTGTCCAATTCAGGTCTCGCAGAGAGAGAGAGAGAGAGAGAGAGAGAGAGAGAGAGAGAGAGAGAGAGAGAAACTGTCTTATGGTAACTCGAAATAAGCAATCACGAAGCTGGGAGCACAGCCACTAAAGGTCACGAAATAGCAGACCCTGCCTCAATCTTCGAAGCCTTCTTCTGTCCCTCTAGTTCGCCCCCACCACCACCTCCTCCTCCTCCTTCCTCCTCCTCCTCTCCAGAAGGGAAAGTCATTAGAGATAGAGAATGAGAGAGAGAGAGAGTTAATTACGCAAAGGGGGCAGAGTAAGGAGGGACACGGTATGTAACACCTTCAACAAGAGAGAGAGAGAGAGAGAGAGAGAGAGAGAGAGAGAGAGAGAGAGAGAGAGAGAGAGAGAATTTTGGACACAAATTTCTTTCCTCGGAAGAATCTTCCGAGGCGCAAAACGGTTGAGACAAGAAACCCTGAAACAGTCGAGAGGTGAAAGTGACTCGAGGAGGTTAAAGCCCGAACCCGCAGCATCATACTTTTTTCATGTTGCACAGTTGCACAGCATTTCAGAATGTGAAATGGTGCTGACGACTTCTTAATATACCCGCAATATTTGTAATATTTGCATCCTCTATTATCATGAACAACACGTCAAAACAATGTGACTTTTCAACACATCAAATCTATGTTAATTTTAAGACCCTAGAGGCACGGCTTTTGTTGAGTGCAATTCCAAGCACAACTCGATCCACCAATGTTCCAAAAATTATCCTAACAGAGATATTTCCTTGCAAGATTACGGCAAACTTGTATCACATGTGAGACCACTTATGAGCTGACCTTCCTAAAGGCCACTTGCTGCTAGCTTTTCATTTTGTGAACTTATAACACACACACAAACACACACGCGAACAATGTATTTGGCCGTGAGCGTTACAAGAGAAAACGTTCCACACACGAGAGGCACAAAATAAGAGCAGGAAATAGAATATGGGAGCACTTCCTTCCTCGAAAGGGACTTGACTTGCCAAGCACTTTCACAATACATCCAAATCGGGCGCACCAAGCTGGTCAAGAATCTGGCAGCCGGGTCGCTACTCAGACTTTATCGTAACTTCGGTGGGAACTTTCAACTCGCTCGTTGATGACTTTTACTCATATTATGAAGTCGACCTACTGGGCAGTTACTCTAAACCCATGCAATCGACATTGCAGTCAACTAACACAATCGTCACTGAAACCAACCAAGATGCTAAACATAAAAGCACAATAATCTCATAATTTTTCTGCATAGCTTCGCTCACTATTTCGGCAAAATTGAAAAACATCCACAAATAAATCCGCATCACATATTTTTAACATCGATTCCTGGTTCTCCCAAGCGGTCATTACTTGAACAACTTGAGTGCTCAAGTGTTTCCCAAATATCGTTAAGTGTTCCCTGATATCTTCACTGCTGTAACATGAAGAGAACCGGAGAACTACTTCACTTAACACAATCCAGTCAATGTTTCCAACGTTCTCAAATCAAGACAACTGACTTGCGATGCCCGAGTTTTGCTTCATCTGTGCCCGCGCGACACGAAGGCCCTCTCGCTCACAACACCACAGACTCTCTTACCGAGAAGAGAGAAAGGGATTCAACAGCTGAGCATAAGCGAGAGAGAGAGAGAAAGACGGGGACGGGGAGCAACAGGGTACTCTTGTCTAAGGGATGGCGATAATGGACAGCTGACAAGGACTGGCTGTAGGTGGTGGGTGGGGTGAGGAAGACTCACTGGGGAAAAAAAAAAGCAGGCAAGGGACGATTTCAGGCGTACACTCAAGACGTGAGGCAGCGTAGACGGCTAGCGGAAATACCTGCTTCGTATCTGAGAGCATGAAAATAGTCATGAGTGAATCAGAAACAAAACCATCGGCGTTGGAGGCAATAAATATGAATATGCACTTTTCTCTTGAGAAGGGAGTGACCCACCCATGGGTGCAGCCTTCCGGCCTGTCAGCAAGTTTTTTATAGGGATGATGGTAATGAAGTTACGCCCCCTTTTCTAGCGCCCACCAAGCGCTGCTACCCATGAACAGCAGGTTGAACGGGTGGGGGATGTGCAGAGTGATTCACGGACCTAGCAAACGCGAAACTGCCTCTGCACCAGTAAAACACTGCACCCACTCAACAGTTTCCAGTTGTAAGGAGCGGGCCAGATATTATCAAAACTGCAGTTTGAAGAGTAGCGAGTTAAGTCCCCGTGCAGAAAACTTCCACAAATTCATCAGCTTTACACAGCTACCGGCAGGACCCTCCTACAAAGGGAAGGCACAGAAGAACGCCTATTGGTTCTTTCTATCTTACTACGTCCGTCCGCTTCTAACATGTTCTTTTGTATACTTAGAAAAACCCTTTTCTTCATTCATATCAATCTTTCTCCGTCTATTATTATTATTATTATTATTATTATTATTATTATTATTATTATTATTATTATTCAGAAGAAGAAGAGGATTATTCATGTGACAAGCCCACCTTGAAATTCAAGTTTCCAAAGAACAGTGCTCACTAGGAAGAAAGAGAAGGTAAAGGGAAATACAGTGAGGATATCTCACTTATTAAAAAGAAAAAATAAATCGGTACACTAATAAATAGATGAAAACGTATTAAAATGCAAGGAGACCATCAATGTATCGTACATACCATTCAACATCTAAACAACTTTAAATGTTTGAAAGGTGTAACAGGAGGAAAACCTCAAAGCAGCTGCATTATGAATCAACTGTTTGGAGTAGGTGAAAAGCAAGACGAAAGAAAGAGAATATGAAAGGAGGTATAGTAAAAGGGACACAACAATTTGCAGCTAGGGACCGAAGGCACACTAAAAAGGACCTGAAGTAATGCCTACAGTGCGTTGCATGAGGTGCACTGACGGCACTAACCCCCTACGGGGTACCATAGTTTGAGGCTGCATTAGATGAAAATATTTTTCTTAAACCTAGAACCTCTCATCTATATAAATGGGATATAAAGGCTTAGATGATTTCGTTTTGAATTGTACCTTGTGTCACCTAGCGACTCAAAGCAGAATATGTCCTTGGGAATTTCTTAAGGGCGTTCTTTGCAGTGTCCCTTCGGCCCCTACCTGCAACCCCTTTCATTCCTTCTACTGTACCTCCATTCACATTCTCTCTTCCATCTTGCTATCCACCCTCTCTTAACAATTGTTTCATAGTGCAACTGCTTTGAGGTTTTCCTCCTGTTACACTTTTCAAACTTTTACCGTCGGTTTCCGTTTCAACGCTGAATGACCTCGTGGGTCCCAGTGCTTGGCATTTGGCCTGACTTCTATGTTCTATTCCCTTCCATTAACGACAGCTGCAGTTTTTCAAGGACTTTGTTTGTACTTCGGGAAACTAATATACAAACATTCGATCGTGATGTAAGTCAAGTCAATATCTAGCGTTCTTAGTTGCTTTGGTAGATTACTGTAACGATACCATCCCACAGTGGTATACTTATTTCTTAACATTACACGTTCACACTCATTCCCCTGGGCAATTCCCTGGTCATCAATATCAAATCTACCGATTAGGGTGATCGTCATGACTAATTATTTGCCTTGTGAATAAAAAATGATCTTTCTTGCGCTCTAACTTCGACTAAACTCTCATATTCTGCTTCCCGTCTCAAAGTTCTCATCCAAGACAATACTCTGAGTGAAATGTAATCTTACGCCGTCCAAGACAATTCTCTGAGCGAAATGTAATCTTACGCCGATGTTTAAATTTCATGGCACAGCAAAAACATTGTGCTTGACTCGAATCATTGTTGCTCTGCAAATCTAGCGAGTTCGTTGTACTAACCATTCAAGCATAAATGCTTCTCACTCCGGCAAAGCATTTTCTAATTTAGCTTTTCTCACTGGACGAGTGCCACAGCCTCACACTTTCAGTTTATGGCACACAATGCACAATGAGCGGAACTATTTATTCAGCAGTTATTTATGAATACCGATAAAAGAATTAGTTTGTTAACACTTTGAAATCCTCAAGGAATAATGATCTAATAGGATCTATATAAGAATTCCATTCATAAACAAAGGCTGGTTGGTGCAACGGTCGGAAGCCCTGGATCCTTTGTATTCATTACACTAGGTATCAATAGTACCTTTTTTCCAAGCTGACAAGTCCGGTTAGCTAGAAAAAAGAAATAAATAAAAAAAGGCTTCATCACCTAACGTAAATGTATAAACTGGTATTTATTTTAAAATACCACGTTTTCATCAAACTCTTTTTTTACTTATATACATTTCGCCTCAAAGTAAAGAAGGTAACTTTTCCGGTGTCGGGATAAATATGACACTTGAATTCCACGTTCATAGCACAAAACAATGTACTTTCACCAAGCCTTTAATAATAACACTACCAAACGTAACTGGAACATTCTGAATGACAAATATCCGAGTTTTAAGTAGGTCCTACATAAGCGTATCAGAATCGGTTAGTCTCTCAATAACACGCCCATAGATATTGGCGCCGCCCATCTCCGTGATAGCCATAATTCTCAATGCCAACTCCTGCAATCTTTGGGTCCTGGGTTAGAATCCGTTGATACCATCCTTAGCTACACCGATGCCCACACTCATGACAAGAAAGATCGGATCTTTCGGTTTTTCGGGGGTCGTTATCTAGGACTAATATTTCTTTAGATAATTAGTCTCTTGTTTGTTTTTACGGTAAAGCCCAACAAGTTTGTACTAAACACGCCGGAAAAGTAGATACATACGGGGTTTAACCCCGTAGGGGTCACCATCCAGGAAAGATCCGAAAGATCAGGTCTGAACTCCTACCAGTCCATGGTGCCTTATCAACTTTCCACAAAGATGAAATTCAGGGATATGTTATTAGTATAAAAAAAACTCTTCTAAGTTACCTGGCTTCCTCTCGGGATCCTAAGTCTCGACTAGTGTCATTTCTCAGACTATACATTGTAACTTTCGAAATAAACCTTTTACAAGTCTAATAATTTATTTACACAAGGAAAACCGCAACACTTTTCTATCCTCCCTGACCACAAGGGGAGAAAATAAATGTGTTAAATTAACATCATGACTGTATGTGAAACGGATACCTTGTATGCAAAACAGGAGCCTAGTTTCCATTTAATAGCCTTGTCACACACCAGGCCAAAGAATTCTTTATTTTCTCAACATTTCATCTAGCCTGCTGAATACTGAGAGAGAGAGAGAGAGAGAGAGAGAGAGAGAGAGAGAGAGAGAGAGAGAGAGAGAGAGAGAGAGAGAAATCACTCTACGCCAAGGCAAGGTCCACATGGAGAAGCCAATGAATCAAACAGAACCAGTATATTCATTCACACCTTGGGAGCTTCACGCTGCCAAAGTTCCTCATCACATGAGACGTTCCGGCCCACCGAGCACAGGAAGTCTCCCGTCAGCTCGAGGACGAATCACGAAACGCCGACCAACATCGAAGGTGCAGTTTCCGAAACACTAAAAACCCAGACTAAACACAAGTCACTTGGCGAAGACATTACGAGGCAAGGCATTAGACATTAACTAGCTCTTGCATATTCAGGAGTCCCTTCACGGCCCAAGTTTAACCTTCAAAACCCTACTGTCGACGCTATTGCAAGGGAGGGAGAAGGATCTACGTGGGCGTCCACAGAGGGGCGCGAGGACCTGATTCGCATAATGACTCCCGTCTTGATAGACCCTTTAACCCCTGGCCACATCTGTAGGTGTATAAAAAAAGAAGTGATGTATGGGTACATTCAGTAACACTTTTACGATGCCTATCATCTTTTGATCACAGGATGTTAAGCAACGATAGGACTGGTCAGTACCTGGATGGTGACCGCTACATATTCTCAGATGCCAATGGCACATCAGTCTCATGGCACAACGTAGCGCTGGTGGCAGACGATCACAATCTTTTGTATATATCTATATTTATGCTACGTGGCCCAATGAGCAAGAACTCTTACAAGCTGAAACCATAGAAAGGGGACAACTCTGTTAACTGATCCATCAGCTTATGAAATGAGAAAGTTCTTTTTAATAGGAGAGGTTTAAGAATATTTCACTCAATATTCATAATCATCATCATTCCAGTAGCTGAAACCTATCCACATGGAACAAGCACACCAAAGGGCCCACTGACTTGAAATTCAAGCTTCCAAAGAATGTTGGTTTCCACCTCCCACCGCAGAAGACACAAAGCTGTAACTGAACATGATACAGGGTCAGTGATTTTTCATTGCCCTGGGGGAGACGCGAACCCACGACATCTGAGAGGAATTCCACGACACTAACCACTATACCATCGCCCCAGGAGAAAGTCTTGCCTTAACCTATATATAAGGCCCTCTATTCAGAGGTGGCAGATACAAATTGTGGTTCTATAAATAATAATAAAAAGGCCATTACACCAACCTACGAAGGTGTGGTACACAGGCAAAACAAATTTTGGCAAGCACACATATAGTCAGTTTTCCATCGGCCTTCATGGCAATTGTAACCACTGGACACAACCAATTAAGAGCACAGCCCTTAATAAAAGTTTGTGACATTTTTCTTTCACGAGATGAGTAAGCTGTTAGTGCCATTATAACCAATGCGAATGAGTCATTACGTAATGTAAACCCATGGCTGACTCAATATTATTCAAACTGTGACAACAGAGTGGCATTTATCTTATCCTCAAGACATAGTAGCTGTGGTAAATGGCCAGTAATATTCCAGAGCGGAATGCATTTGTGTGTTAGCCTAGATGAAAAGATGACTTCAGTTCGCCGAGTTGATTCGTGGAGAGATGCTGGGACCTACGAGGTCATACTGCTCCGAAACAGAAACTGACAATAAAAGGTTTGAAAGGTGTAACAGGAGGAAAACCTCAATTGTTAGAAGAGGGTGAAGAGTAAGTTGGAAGAGAATATGAAAAGAAGGTAAGAAGGTACCAGTCAAGGGTTGTTGCAGCTAGGGCCCTGAGGAAGGCACGCAGCAAAGTACCTTAAGTAATGCCTACAGTGCACCACATGAAGCGCACTGAGGACACCACCGGGGGAGATACTGGGAGGGAAGAAGAGACGAGTTCCCGTTTAAGAGGGTTTGATGTGATGCTGATGAGTCTTCTTCCTATGTATTTGCAGCGGCTAATAATACGAAAGTTTTCCCAATGTTGATCCTGCAATTAATATATAGTGTAAGTGTCAGTAGCTATTGTTCCATTTTTTCCTGGAGTTGCCTGCCATTAAAAGGAATAGCACATCTGTTTCGTAAAGAGTAAATTCAAATGTATTAGCATGGAACAAAAATCACTCATCTTAAAGTGGAATTAAGAATAAAAAAAGCCAAGGTACCTGGCAGCGTCGACTGTTTAAAATTCACCCTGCGATACATCCAGGAAATGATGTCATAATTTTATGATATATCAACGATACTCCATGCTTGACAACTGGGATTACTTTTTCAATTATGAGAACTGAATATACGTCACAGTCTCCTCCATTCCATTTGCACACGATACAGAAAGGTATACGGCCAGCCATCCTCAACCGGGGTTCCGTGAATGATCGCCAGGGGTTCCGTGAGAATTCATGTTTTATTTAATTATTTGTTATTTATAAGTATGTATTTTTCATCGTTAAACATGGCGTGAGAAATCGTAGCCCTATAATTTATTTTATCGTAACATATCGTACGAGATTTTTTTTCCTCTGTTTTACTAAAGGTAATTATTACAATGCTTATATATATATATATATATATATATATATATATATACTATATATATATATATATATATATATATATATATATAATATATATATGGGTTCCTTAGGATGAGAAAAATTGTCGAAGGGGTTTCTCAAAGGCTGGGAACCACTATACGGGGTAAATTTAAGAACTGAAGAAAAGGCAGATCTCCCCTAAACTATTTTCGATATCCCAACGTCAGTCTGGGTTGCTTTCGTGTATCACCTAGAAACACAACGATTGCGAGGATATCTCATAGAAACATTCAAATTATTGAAAGGCATAAACCAAACCTCTTCACATTAAACGAAAACCAGACAAGATATAATGGATGGAATCCAGAACTTGAAGAGATACAACACAGCTCATTGTGAGAAAAACTTTACATACAAGATATGTGACACCTGGAACAAACGGCCACCAGAAGTTGTAAACAGCAACAGCGTGGAAGAGTTTAAAAGAAAGATAGACAAAATCATGAGGACTCTGAATGAACATTAATCCGGCTCCTAGAGATAAGTGAGCACACGATGTCTCCTCGAATGGACTAATAAGTGTTTGAAACTTATAACCTCCTTGTGATTCTCTCTCTCTCTCTCTCTCTCTCTCTCTCTCTCTAAGATTCGGAGGTCTCCTCTTCCCAAAATAGCGACACTTTCTCTCTCTACCAGCGTCTTTATAAAAGGAAAAAAACCACGTTAGGTAAACGTCTGCTTGTCTGTCTCAAAAGTCTCTTTACAAGAAGAAAAAAACTACGTCAGGTAAAGAAAGAGAGAGTCTGTCTGTCCGTTTCTCTCAAAAGCGTCTTTAGAATAAGTAAAAACCACGTGAAGCAAATAAACAACTAGAATTCTTATGCATGATTTTAATTCTGTTGCTACGAGTGTACAGGTGTTAGTTCGTGCGTGTGTGCATACCCCATTCTCTGGTTACTGGTTGCAGTACGTGCCCTATACAGGGGATCAGAGTAAAAGGGGGGCATAACAAGGAGTGATCCGACCTCCAGCTTACTCGGGACGTACAGAAGATTTTTCCCCTCACGCATAAGTTGTAAACATTATATTCCTGACTTAACGTAAATTAAAGCTTGCTAAAATCTAATATTAAATAGAGCCGTGTTTCACCAGCGAAAATTAAAATAAATAAGCAATACCTTAATAAAAATAACTGCTCTGTACTGTTTAACACGCACATTATTTATTTTTCACATTTTCAGTCTAATATAAAAATCACGACTTTCCTATCCTAAAATTCTTGTATCTTTAACTCAACGCGAAACACCTTTTTCTGACCTTTTTAGGCTCTTCAAGAAGAACTTTTCTAACACCCCCTCCCCCCCAAACACGAACAAAAAAGAAGTTCGTAGGCTTACTCCCCGAGTAAGCGAAAACCAATGTTAATATTATAAAACTCGTGAATACAAAAGAGAAATCCGCACATTAACAGAACTCCTGAACGAATAGCAGGGCATTCACAAGGATTCGTCGGAGATTACGGTAAGTTAGTCATGGCTTGAGGAAGTCATAGGGTTACCTCCAAGCGTTGCACAGCCAAAGCTTACGTTCAGACTAAGTGTAAAACAAGTCTCCATAATATTGTACAATGTAAAAATAAATATCACAAATAAATATTGTAGAATGTACACATTATCAAAAACTACTGTAGAATGTCGAAAATAAAAATATATTGTAGAATGTACAAGTATTAAAAAATATATATGTATAGTAGTGGTAAACAAAAAAGTATTGCAGCATGCACAAAATATTAAAAAAAACTAGTAGAATGTACAAAATATAAAAAAAAAATAGTGTAGAGCGTAGAAAATATATAAACAATATATAGTAGAATGTAAAATAAATTGTAGCATGTACAAAATAAAAAAAAAATTGTAGAATGTACATAATAAAAACATTGTAGATTATACAAAAGACTACAAAACAAAGTCAACCTAATAAAGGACAAGAAACTCAATATGCCCATGTCAAAGAGAATCCTTAAAGTCAGTCTTAGGCTACTGCACTTGAATAATGGACTTTTTTCCTTCATATCAAATCAACTCGAGTTTCATTCATAACAATCCTCGTAATTCGGTCTGTTTGTTCTGTTCGGAATCGCTTTGTGAGGTTGCTCACTCTGTCCGCAACTGCAGACGACAGACAATTACGTCAGAGATAAAGTAAGGGAAGATATGGAGAGAAGAAGTTTGGTGGAGGATGATGCCTTTGACAGAAGGCAGTGGAGAAGGCCCATCAGGCAACCGACCCCTCAATGTAGGGATAACGGTGGGGAAGAAGAAGAAGAGACAATTGCGTCTGACACATAGGTATAAACGCTGACGCCAAAGGAAATGGTTAGAGGAAAACGACGTTTCCTTTTTTAAATATAGCTCGTGACATCATCTGATGATTAAATCAAGTGTCGCGCATATATATATATATATATATATATATATATATATATATTATATATATATATATATATCTATATATATATATATATATTATATTGTGACCTTTCGTGCAACAGAGTACTGTTCAAGTATTAGTTTAAAATTTACATACTTCTCTGAGTGTATTACGAAAAACATTGGCTAAATAATACTCTGAATAGTAATTCCGTCTAAATACATTTTGGAAGACATGCATTGAACTACCTAAATTTTCGGTGTGTAGATTTTTCTCCGATCTAACAGCGATTCAGACGGCATGATTTTATTTCTTTCTTTTTTTTTCTTTGTTAACAATAAAGGTCTCTTTCCTAAACAGTGACCCCCCAAGGGTCTGATCCCGGTATGTATCTACCTTTGCGGATTGCTTAGTAAAGCCCTTAGGGGATGTCCATTAAAACATAAACAAATGACGGTGAATATCCTAAAGATAATGACCCCCAAGAACCCTCGAGAACTCTTTGGGGCCACTATCTGGGATAGATCTCGAAACAAGTGAGGTACAAGCACAAATGCCCAAAGCCACATTATGTGATACGTAGTACCATCTCTTTAGGTCGTCTCAACTAATTGTTTTTCATTTATCGCCCACTTCATGAACTTAATGGATGAAGAACCGGTGTATATAAGTCCTGCAGGAAACTTGCATTGAATATAGGATTTAGGCCAAAGGCCAAGCGCTGGGACCTATAAAGTTATTCAGCGCTGAAACGGAAACCGACAGTAGACAGGTCACAAAGGTGTAACAGGAGGAGAACCTCGTAGCAGTTGCACTATGAATCAACTGTTAGGAAAGGGTGGAAAGGAAGCTGATAGAAAAACAATATGAAAGGAATAACAGTAAAAGGAACGCAAAGGGTTGCAGACAGGGAGGGGCCCAAGGGACGCTGCAAAGAACCTCGAAGTGATGCCTACCTGCCACAGCCAATCTCCCTTGTTCTCCCGCCTGATTCAGGCTCAGATTCAGACTCAACAACAGACTTAAGTTTCAACCAGACTCGCCTTCTTTACACCTTCAGAATTGTTATAGACTTTTTTTTTCACCCTGTAATAGTAATTAGGCACCGACATATATGAGCTGATTCGATACAGTTTTGAATATGCCTTTTCCGTGATAGTCTGAAGTTCCGTGAAACCGTTATAAGTGATTCTGTGTGTATGTGTATCAAAACAAGTCAACCGCCACAGACGTTACAAGTTGGCGTGGCTTGGCAGTTCAAAAGAGTACCACGTATCTCTATATCCCTTCGTGATTGGCCCTTGTGTCTAAGGAGCCAGAATAACCAATCAGCTTCTTGCATAACGATGCCATCTGAAAGGGGGCATTTGAAACAGGCCGGACTACCGGTCAAATGAGTGCGTTAGCGGGTCCCATAGAGAACAGACAAACTGGGTCGAGAGTGCCCAGTCAGTGCCGGCAGTCCCGTTCCCGTCGGCCGCCACACAAAGCCGTGCGTCACCATGGGTGTCAATAAGTCTAACCTGCCGTCCGTTTGTGCACTAGTATAGTTAACGTAATAATTACAGGCCACCTGTGTAGCTAAGAAGAATACACCTGTGTTAAACGTTTCATCGATTATCATTTTTGCATGACCTACATCGCATGCACGTGAGCTTCTCTCTCTCCTGTTTTTTTTTTTTCTTCATATCCCGAACCCACAAATGACCGAGATCAGGTCATATATAAAATGCCCCAAACACGCGCGAGAGTTCTGAAAAAAAAAAAAAAGTGTGATCCGTCTTCTAACTTACTCGGGAAATGTGCTAAAATCTGTGGTCAGAGAGCACGTTGTTTCACCAACGAAAATTAAAATAAATACGTTTTGAAATAATTGTTCTGTACTTTACTCTTTAACATACACATTTTTTGTTTGACATTTTCATTCTAATAAATAAATCATAGATATTTTATCCTAAAATTCCTGTGTCTTTAACTCAACGAGAAACCCCTTTTTCAGATCTTTCTAGACTTTTCCACTGACCTTTCCTACACCTCCAAACAAAAATAACAACAGCAAGAACAACAACAACAACAAAGTAGTTAGTAGGCTTACTCCCCGTGTAAGTGAAAACTAAGGACTGTAACAATGACCGCGAAGTCACAACCACGACAGAAACGTTGCCCCTTAAGATATCGTGTGTTTTTCATTAGCAAAGCGAAGCCTAAGCAAAAGAATCACTGCGTTTCACAACTTTGAAAGAAAATAACTTTTTCCGGCGGTCAAATAGAAAAGCGTCACGTTATATATGAAATGGCTAAAAAAGAACCGTCAAATGTTTTCGTAAACAATGACAGGGAAAAGCAATTATGGATATATCAACGGACGTTTGAACTTTATAACACTAATAAAGTCAACTGAGGCAGCTGTACCCATCATGGACACGACAGATGACGCAAAAGGTTTGGAGAAAGCATAAGGTATTTTTAGTAACTCGAAAATAATACTGCCCACATGAATAAACATCCAGAGAGAGAGAGAGAGAGAGAGAGAGAGAGAGAGAGAGAGAGAGAGAGAGAGAGAGAGAGAGAGAGAGAGAGCAGCGTATTAAATTTGTTAGAGAATCTCTTTAATGTCTGACTGAACTTTGAACTAAAGAGGGAGAGGCTAGACGCCGTAGCCAGCCATGTGCCTGGTTCAACGGGGCAAAATCACTAGGGTTCCGACAGGTTGTTGTGATGATGAAAATACTGCTAGCAGCAGCAGCAACCACATTAAATTAGCTTTCATTAGTTAGATTCGAAGGTTCGACAACAACATAATAACAGGATGCAATCTATTTGCCGATCCAAATCCTTTTTCGCCGAGAGGCCGCGGTGTCTGGCCCAGTGTTTTCATGGCACATTACACCAAGGTCCACCGACGGTGCATTCAACAATCATAGGATGAATTAGCATAACGGGTATATATACACTGCATTCAATGGCATCGGGGAAACGAGATATATGTAGATCTTGAGGGGAACATTCTCCAGCAACAAAATACTTCAGCTGTTGCCTGTTCGTTCAGGTTGCAGCAAATTCTTGAAACCTGTCAACCGATGGCAATTCATTTATTTCGTTGCAAAGTGTCATTCTACTTTTGAAGGGTTACGGTAATGTTTAGGGTAGGTTTTCTGATGGGTTATACTATAGACAAACGGGTATCCCCATTCGAGCAGCAAATATGGATAGTTCTGACGACTGACAAAAGTCTTCATTCTTCAACCTGGAGACTGTTTTTTCACCTATGGAGAATTTCAGTTCCCAACCAAAAGAAAAGATGTAAAAATCACACCACAAGGATTGGAAGCGCCTATAGACCAGTGATATCAACAAACGTCTCTAGACTTCACTCCATCATTCAAACAGATCTTGGAAGGAAACAAAATCTGAAAATGGGACGCAACCGTGAAAACCCAAGACCGATTGTTCGAGAGCAATCTACAATAAACTAGTAAAGGTGAACCGAAGTTTCTTCGGCGTAATCGAGTTTTCTGTACAGCGTACAAGATTGTATGAAACACTCAACCGCGGCCCATGCAACTTTCAGCCACAACATGGTGGTGGCATGTGTTGTGGGCAGCTGTAGCGATTCCAGACGCACGCCCATGGATCATTTTAGCCTTAGATACAATAAAAAATACTGAGACTAGAGGGCTGCAATTGAGTATGTTTGATGATTGGAGGGTGGATGATCAACATACCAACTTGCAACCCTCTAGCCTTAGTAGTTTTTAAGATCTGAGGACGGACAAAAAAAGTGCCGGCGGACAGACAAATGGTCACCTCTATAGTGGTCTTTTACAGAAAGCTACAAAGTGCAGGGCTACAAGTCGTACAACACGTCCAAATATGACATCACCTTAATAGAAAAATTTATATTCTACAACATTGACCTCGGCCAACGCGGAATTAAGGAATTTATTTCTGGTGATAGAAATTCATTTCTCGATATAATGTGGTTCGGATCCCACAATAAGCTGTAGGTCCCGTTGCTCGGTGACCAATTGGTTCCTAGCCACGTAAAAATATCTAATCCTTCGGGCCAGACATAGGAGAGCTGTTAATCAGCTTAGTGGTCTGGTAAAACTAAGATATACTTAACTTTTCACAACACTGATCTTAATCTTTAAAATCTTTAAATCATATAATAGTGTGCTGGTCCTACATACTCGTATGCTATTCATAAGCAATTGGGCAGGGGGAAAATCTTTTGTTTTTCTTGGAGTTCACCAGGTAGCCTCATTTAGCGATGTTGGCCAATATCCTGGATGACGAATATTACACACACACACACACACATATATATATATAATATATATATATATATATATATATATATATATATATAGATATATATATACTTGACAAAACCACATGAAGTTATACGTTGATGCTTGTAATGGGATTTTCACTAAAAGTACGTCTTCTTTTTTCATCTTGTTTCAAGTCACAAGAAACAATCACCTACTCACCTCGACTTGTCACATCCATGTTTTTTTTTCTTTTTTTTAATACATTTCATTTTCTGAACACTCATGCCCTGCTTTGTGAGGGTGTAAGAATTAGCGTCTGAACAAACTCAGCTGTTTCAACAACATAAAAAAAAAAATAAGTAAAAAAAACTACTGCTGGCCACATACACTTGAATGAGTCACACGCGCCGTAGACCCAGAGGCAAAAACATCACGTGGATCGAGAGCAGTATGTCAGTTGTAACATGATAATTCTGTACACCGGGATCGAAATGATCAGCTAAAAACCTCAAACGCTTGTAATACTTAACCAAATCTCGTCTTAGATCAGCCTTGCATGTCTTTCATGTGTAAGTTGTGTTACATGTATAATTTGCCTGGTGCCTTTATTGGGGGATTCTTCACAACTAAGAATCTCCAATAGAGATGTTCGGTGAAGGATATTTTTCCATATTATTTCCTGCTACCTGTAACATTTCTTTATCAATCTCACAAGGCTTCATTTGATATTTTTGGCAACTCGTTCATACAGTTTAATACAATTTCCACAACGACATAGGCAATGCTTATTTCATTGCACCAACTACCGTTATCGATTTTATAAAGGTCTTTATGGATTCTCAACCAATTCTTCAACTAAATCGGTTCAGACAGTTTCAAATCCTGTCGATATCTGGTAGCATCTGCAAAAATTACACTTTATCTCTTCAAAGTCTTGGATTCCTTGTTACCGGACATTATTGCTATCTAGAAAAATAATCAACATACAAATATCAAGTGCCTCCAATAGTACAGGTAGTTTCTAGTCTGTCTTTTTTACAGAAGCTGGTTGCAAACAGCACCTTTGTGTTTCATTTGACAGACTTCCCGACATCGTTTAATGGAAGTATCTATTTGTGGTAAATGTCCATGGTATTCATGAGTCAGCATTTTGATCTCATTCCCAATATTCATGAATATGTAAATTTTGGATACTGCCAATTTCCTTTCTTTGATAGTTGATGCTATCACAACTGTGTCATTAAAAACTGCATCTTTTTAAAGCACATATCTTACGCCACGTAATCTGCACCTGATATATGGCGTGCCATGATATTGGACCTAGTTATTTTTTTTGTTTAGTTTTATAATATCTGATACTTCGTGATAACGTAGTTACGAAGAATGCTAGCAAAATTCAAGGGAACTATGAAGAACCATTAAATCATCAACAATTGCCCTGCCCCACATGACTGATTTTTTCCTACTGCTGTAGCCTACCATGCCCATGATTAGTCACATTTGGGGCATCCAGGACAGCGGACAAACTACTATAAGCTAAACATATTTGATGAAAAAAAAAAAATGCACTGCGTGAAGCGCTTATGAAAGGAATTCCATTAATCCAAGAGTAGTATAACAATTTCTTTATTGGTTCATACGATGCGGTATCTGATTGTTAATGTTTGCCTCACCTAAGTATTCCTCCAGATGTCCCAGTATCGACGAATTTTAAATACTATAGTCTTTATTCGCAGATCCAACCCGGCGGATAGAGTAGAATTTATTAGGCCTAATCGAAACGACTTGTAGGTTTTGTACCAATAAAAAATTAGGTTGTAATCAAAATAATGGCATTTGCACCAATAAAAGAATAATTTAGGCTATAACTGAAATAATGACGCTGATAATAAAGCCATCTTATGGCTGAAAACTTCTCAAAACTTCGGCGTCACCCCAACTTCACGCGAACACGTTTTCTCTATACAGCCACCCGCTGTCCCTCACAGAAAATGGGCTTTGAATCCATTTTTCTATTTCGGGAAGATGTCGGGAAACATGAGCAGGCATCATAAATATGATAACAAGGAAAAGACCTGAGCTTCCGCCAGACACTGCATAACGGCAAGGGAGTAAAAATACTCACGAAAGCGTAGTACTCTCCGAAGGATTAATATATGGCAGGGAAGTAGGCCAAGGGGGAGATGTCGACACACGATAGATGATTTCTTGGTTAGGTAAAAATAGGGATGGTGGTGTTTGAGGCAGCAATTTCTAATTCTGTACTCCAGCAATTCACCTCTAGCTGGGGCTAGAAGGCGTGTGGGCGTCTGAGGTTTGGGAGTGCTGATTATGTGGGTGGATTCGTGTGGGTGGGTGTTGCTAGGCAATCCCACCAGTCAGTTCGAGTAGTACGTCTTTAGCAGCGACCCTGAATTCCAGAACCACGACATTTTAGACAAAGTGTGAAATTACCAGGTGCCAAGACTTTCTTCCTTTTATACAATCAGAAGAATGTGATTAAAAGTATTAGTTTTCGGTACCCGTCAAAATATTAATAAAAATAACAGAATGAAGAAGTCGCATAACTAACGCTGATATTTGAGTGATTTCGAGTCCATGATTAGTACTTCACCTCCACCAAAAGTAAATGAGGCCTTCAGACTGATGATATCTTTAACTATAAAGCAACAAACTGAAAATAATAACAATAATCGAATAATACAATTACCAAAAAACTTGGAAGCGCAACAAGGAATGAAACAGAGCAGTCTCTAAAATATAGTATTTCTCTCTCTATATTTTGGTGTTTTTATGGGGTCCTTTTATTAGATGCTCTCTCTCTCTCTCTCTCTCTCTCTCTCTCTCTCTCTCTCTCTCTCTCTCTGTATATATATAATATATCTATCTATATATATATATATATATATATATATAATATATATATAGGTGTGTGTGTGTGTGTGTGTGTGGTGTGTGTTATGGAGCGAATATTTAAATAAAGACAAATACCACGAAGAAAACAGAAACGGTGGAGTGTCATTTGTACGTGCTTTCCTTGCAAGCTTATTTTCATGTTTCTTCAGTCTCCTAAGTAAAGGACAGTAAGTCGAAAGGCCTAGCATCACTCCATTGTTATTGTTTTCTTCGTGGCACTTATCTTTATATATATATATATATATATATATATATATATATATATATATATATATAATATCAATTTGAGGACTGAAGTTGATTTTAAGGGATTAAACGATTTAGAACCAAGCCCTCCTTGACTAAATAGATGCACAATATTCCATATCGTTTGTAGAATATATAGAATTTAGGCCAAAGGCCAAGCGCTGGTACCTACGAGGTCATTCAGCGCTGAAGATGAAATAGACAATAAAGTGGTTTGAAATGTGTAACAGACAGGAAGCCTCGCAGTTGCACTACGAAACAATTGTTTTAGAGGGTGGGAATAAGATGGAAGAGACAGAATATGAAAGGAGACAGAATATGAAAGGAATGAAAGCGGTTGCAAGCTAGGGCCGGACGAAGGTACGCTGTCAAGATCCTTAAGTAACGCCTGCAGTGTGCCACTTGAGGTGCAATGACAGCACCAACCCCCAACGGTGAATACACAATATCTAACTCTATTTGTACCTACGCTGGAAGTTACTCTAACTTTCAGTTCATTACAACATGGACGGCCAATCACACTGAGGAGGTCATCCTGCTTGTGAATCTTTTCCCGTTTCCGCTTCTTAATTCTTTTATTTGACAGAAGACGTCTGAGTGACGAGGTCAGACTGGTGAGCTAATGAGCTCTTGCCCATGATAAACAATGTCATTCGTATCTTTGTCTGTTTTTTATTTTATTTATTCTTTTATTGATTATCATGATTATTATTTTTTGCAAGCATCCATGCCAGGTATTGAAGACAGCTTACTGTAATTCTGTCAATATACGTATATTGATTATACCGAGTCGTCAGAAGTGGTAACTCTTGCGTTTTTTTTTATTAGAAAAATATATTAATGGACTTTTAAAATAAAACTATTGCGCCAGCTATGTCCATCCTTCTGTCTGCCCAGTATCTGTCCGCCCTCAGATCTAAATACCCAATGAGGCTAGAAGGCTGCAAATTGGTATGTTTACCAGCCACGCTCCAATCATCAAACACTCCATATTGCAACTCTCTAGCCTCAGTAGTTATTTTTATTTTATTTAAGGTTAAGTTAGCCATGGATTGTGCATCTGGCTGCGTTTTCCGGAGGCGTGGGACGCACCCTCACCCTACGGCATCTGGGAAGCAACTGAAGCGCTAAAGGCGACCGTAGCTGATAGTTTTGTACAGCATTATACGCTGTACAGAAAACTCGATTGCGCAGAAGAAACTCCGGCGCATTTGTTTCATAATGCGTCTTGATTTGGGACTTCATTGCTATTACATTTCGGTTTTCCTCCGGATCTCGGCCAACATTTTATATTCTACTGAAGTGTATTTGTTCGAATTAGCTCCCACTGCAGGCTACCTGGTTTCTCGTAAGCTAAAGAAAAACAAACCTTCCTCGGCTTATTTTGAAGTTGTTGGCAGTTTCCAAGAGTGCGTAGCATGTAGCTGGGTCAGGTCAGAGAGACCACGGTTGCTTCAAATGCCCCAAAGACATTTGGAGCGTTGAGAGCAAATGACGAAGCATAAAAAACCTTAGCTAGATCATGGCATAGTATAGGATGAGGCAAAAGGCATCTACTCGATTGAAGGAGTGAAGAGGAATTTATAAGGAAATATTTCAGATTTTAATGGGGTTCCTGGGTCATTAGAACTACGAACCCGTTCATCTGCCAGTTATGCAATATTTGGCATTCATGCCTTCAGCTGGCACTAAAAAGTTTTATTTTTTTCAGTCATCTAAGGATTCTGTCTTCTATTTGGCTGTAATTAGCCGGGTGGGGAGTGCGAAATAGCCGCCCCCCCCCCCCCCCCCCCTTTTCTCTCCACATGATCACACGATATGTGTCATCTGCTTTATTTAAAGACAGTGAACTAAGATTCAGTCAGTTTGCACTGACCTTGGTAGGTCTTTGACTTGGGCTTTGTTATATTGGTACCAATCATGGTGAAAATCGGATTAGAGAGAGAGAGAGAGAGAGAGAGAGAGAGAGAGAGAGAGAGAGAGAGAGAGAGAGAGAGAGAGAAATTAAATGACAAAAGTAAAACAACAGTCTCTTGGCAAAATAAAGAGACCCTTGGCAATAGGAAAAGATACAGTATGGACTGGATAACAATACATTGAACAGACAGAAACACGGACTGTGGACGCTTCAAAAGGAAGCATTGACTCATCAAATGCTGATTCTAAACTACTATGATTATGCAGTTTCTGGTCATTATCTAGCCCTAGAGGCCTATGATTTTAAAAATCCTTTATCTTAATTCAGTTGTAGGAATTTCTCTCTCTCTCTCTCTCTCTCTCTCTCTCTCTCTCTCTCTCTCTCTCTCTGATCTTTAATTCAGCTTTATAAATCTCTCCCCCGAATCTTTAATTCGGTGTTACAAATCTCTCTTTCTCTCTGATCTGCGTCAAAGTTTCCAGCCAACTTGATGTATCTACTGATTGACATCTATAAACAACTTATTTCTCAATATGCAGTTGAAAAGAGCGTCACCCGAAACCTCAATAATTTCTATTCAGATCAAAGGAAACAGCTGAAATGAGCGCCAAGATTAAACGCTGCCAAAACTTGGAAAAATACGACGTGGAGTGAATGAATGCCAAAAATTCGGCACAATTGAGTTTTCTGTACACAGCGTACAACCAGCCCATGAAACTCTCAGCTATTCAACTTTCAGCCACGACCCAATGGTGGCTTGTGTTGTCGGCACCTATGGCAATGCCAGACGCATGATTCTGGCTATATTCAACATTAAATAAAATAACTGAGATCAGAGGGCTTCATCTTGGTAAGTTTGATGACTGGAGGTGGGATGATAAACAAACCAATTTGCAGCCCTCTAGCCTTGGTAGTTTTTAAGATCTGAGGGCGGGCAGAAAAAGTGCGGTCCGACAGACAAAAAGACAATTCAATAGTTTCATTTTACAGAAAAATAAAAACGACCATCATCACACTCGCAAACAGACGCTATTTTTAGCACACTACAGACAACAAAATTGGAATGTTCCTTTCATTATTCATTAGATTTTTGGCTTTAATTAAGTGTACCGGCAATGCTTCTTTCCTTCCACAATATGATTTTATGAAAGGATAAGAACACTGGGGCTAAAAGCCTTAATATAACAGAGAATACCAGGACTGAAAACCTTAAAAGGAAAAAAAAAATCCCCTAATGAAAACTGTTATATTCATCAGAATATCACAAATATATATACAACTATATCCATTAGAGGAAAGTTAGCAATACCATTATTTGGTGGTCATAAACGAGAGAGAGAGAGAGAGAGAGAGAGAGAGAGAGAGAGAGAGAGAGAGAGAGAGACCCAACCTTAATGACAAACGCACGAAATATTCAGCTGTTGACCCAAGAGTGGTTTACGTACTTCAAGTGTTACCGGTATCCCGGTGATGACCTAGTTCCTAATCTTCTATTACATGTTCACAAACACCAATTCATGCCGGGAAACGCGAACAGTCTTTTTTTCTTAAAAATGCTTATTTTTTGTTGTTGTTGTTGATAAATCTCTAAGTTTCTGATTTTATTACATGGATACGGTCATGCTTCAAGTTATAAAAACTGAAACAAAAGTCAGCATAATTCCGTCTCGCTAAACTGCATTTATATTTATTTTCTGTGTATCCCCTCCTTTAATAAAGGATTAGTTAAAGGATGAGTCAGATCTCCGAAATACTGCTAATAACAACAGTTGGGGGGGGGGGGGGGGGGGGGGGACTGGGGTGCTAAGGCTGATTGGCGCAGTGTTCGTTTCACGTTTGTTCCTTCTCAGTTGTAAATGGGTACCAGCATACGATTTGTAAGGGCTGGGGGGGTATGGGGGGGGGATGGTTTGACGGGATGCCTGAAACCTTCTTACCCGTGAAGATAGTTGGAAAATCAAATAGCTGTATCCCTTTGGCGTCACCCACACCAGAGAAAAAAAAACATTAAAGTGTCTAATACACACACACGTGATATATATATATATATATATATATATATATATATATATATATGTATGTATGTATATATAAATTATAATTTATTTATGGTACAGTTTATAAAGGTTCATACACATACATTCATATATTTATACATACTACCTATATCATGTATGTATGTATATTAAAACCTATGCTAAATCATACCATATGAAAAATCCTGAAGTAAAGCACATCAGAGAGAGAGATTGGAGAGAGACGAGAGAGAGAGAGAGAGCGATGAGAGAGAGAGACGAGAGAGAGAGAGAGAATCTTAACTACTCGGATAATAAATGAGAATACCATTAGATCCAATCAAGTTACTAATGCAGTATGTAGCTACCTCCACTTATGCCCATTGTTTGGTATCGTCCATTTTTTTCGGGGGGAGGGGGAGGGGGCCACAGTAGTGGGTACACAGGGGTTATTTGTAATACGCAAAAAAACAACTGTATCCACGACTGGGAGAGCATAAACATGTATTTAGATTTGAAATCAAAAAAAAAAAAAAAAAAAAAAAAAAAAAAAAAAAAAGGAGCGGCAAGACTGAAAAAGTAAAAAAAAAAAAAAAATACAGGTTACAACAATAAGCAGAGAATAGTGATTAAAACCGAGCGTTGAGCAATGAGAAGGAAAAGCCGAAAAGCCTCCTGCCTCGACTGGCACATACAAACACACACACACACACACATATTCCAAGGTATGACAACACAGACCAAATATGCAGGGGGGGTAAGATGGCGCCGTGAAACCCTCACATCCTCTTACTCCTCCCACCCAACCCTCGCTAGTTCCTAACTAGTTGTTCCTACTCCTCTCCAGATGAGGAAGCTGAGCTGAGCCGAAGAGGAGAAGGAGGAGGAGTGACGCTTCGTCTTTTCTGGGACGGAGGGAACCCGCGGGGGTGGGGGTGGGGGTGGGGGGGGGGGGGGTGGGGGGGGGGGGGGGGGACTCTAGCAGGAGAAACAGAGAGATGGAATATACAAGGATTCAATCAAGGTGGGCGGATCCTAAGGCGATGGGTGGCAGACACTGATATAATATAATATAATATAATATAATATAATATAATATAATATAATATAATCTCAGGCACCGTCCTCCGCGACAGAATCCTATTTGTGACAACATTCATACACGCAGACTTTTCCCGGACGAATGCTAATCATACTTCGTTGTTAAAATGTGAATATAAGTATACGGTTTTTCTAACTCTTCGGGACGTTGGTATAAGAAAACCAATTTAGCAACAGGATTAAGGACACAGCGCGATAGCCTGGCTCTAATTCAAAACAGGTCTCGGTATGCAAACAAACAACTCCTCACGTTTTTCCTCGTCCTTTATTTTAATAGTGGAATGGCGGCTGGATTTTCTTTGCGTTGCTACACACAAAGAAGCCGAATGGACCGAGGGAGATGTTTCGGGGCCACGCTAAAGGTAAACAACTATTGTAAGAAAAGAAAATACAGGTATCCTGTGATTCATCTGATCAGTGAGACTTAAAACAACAAAAAACACATATACATAAAAACAAAATGATATACATACATTTATGAAAGAAATTTATCACATCACCGTGATTCATATAGTACTAGCATTAAGCTACAAATGTCCTTTAATATCCAGTTCGCTCTACCTCGGAATGAATATATTTTCATATATCGTAATCGAAGGGGATTTTTTTTTCTTGATAATAAGTACATCGTCTCGTGGGATCGAACCGCGGAAGAGAATTTCTGAGTACGTACTTGTCTTCCGCGGTTCGATCCCACAAGACGACGTACTTCTATCAACTAAAAAAAATCCCCTTCGGTTAACATATATGAAACAATATTCATTCCGAGGTAGAGCGAACTGGATATTAAAGGACATCTGTAGCTTAATGCTTACATTATATACGTAGCATTCCCACAACGGGACCTGCATAATAATAATAAAAAAAAGGCCGTACCTGAAGTTGAAGTGCGTACATTTGCAAAAAAAAAACAAAAAAAAAAAAAATAAATAAATAAATAAATAAATAAATAAAATAAAATAAAAATCAATAAACAGTTTCACAGCATAATAAAACCCGAGAAAAAGCTTATGCGCTAGAACAAACAATTAAAGGTCCGTAACCAATGCGTCTAGTTTATGATATGTTTACCCAAAACCTGTCTATGTTCAGCAAGGTCCAATACTAGTTGTACTACTCAACTCAACCGATATCGTTTCGCTGACACGTACCGTAAGGCATTTCCTCTTACCCGCTCCGTAATTGGTTCTCCCAATGAGCTCTTTTCCTTCTTCTCCTCAAGCGGAGGAGAGTGGAGAGGGAAGGAAGAAGGGGGGGGGGGGGGGGGGGGATAGATTCCCCTGGGTCCAACAATAGATTCCTAGGAATTTCCCAATATATCAACGGTCAAAATGCTACAGAATGAAAGCGGCAATGGCGGACAGGATGCACGAAAACAGCGACATCTGTTAGTGGGTAATGTTACCGAATAATATTTGCAAGTTAATTAATCCTCATGTTAAAGCCTCAGCGATATCGCCTAACTGCATTAAGGAAGATATTTCATCACCAAGTAGGAAGCTTTACTTCGGCTGTAGCTGTATTACTATACATAAACCAATTATTTCTTTTATTAGGGGATTACATGTGGCGGCTTTGTCGGCTAACTTTTTTCCTTTATTATATTTGGCTCTTTTTATGGCTGAGTTGAATAAAATGAGTTCGTGGCAGTGTACAAGTTTTGTTAGTGCGCAAGTTCCAGGACTGGAAAAAGTGGAATGGATCAAATATACATGTATATATTTCTGGAATGCCTTCAATGCAACGATAGGTGACTGAGAACAGAGACAGGTCAACCAGTAGGCATGTCGTTCATTAGTTTGTAAACAAGGTGTTTAAAAGTGAAAGAAAAAAAAGCCATAGTTCTTTCGGCGAAATCGAGGTGGTGGCCTGTCCTATAGCGCTGGCAGATGCACGATCATGGCTAAGTCCTAACCTTATATAACATTAAAACTTCCGAGGCTAGAGGGCTGCAATTTGGTAAGTTTGGTGATTGGCGGCTGGATGATCAACATACCAACTTGCAGCCCTCTAGACTCGCTCATTTTTATGATATGAGTGCGGACAGAAAAAGTGCCGACGGACACAGACGAAACCAACTCAATAGCTTTCTTTTCCAAAAACTAAAGTATAAACTATGAATTCAAGACCCACTTTGTGTTTATATACCGCCTAGTGTATGACCACATCCAAACAGCACCGATGTGGATCCCAACCTTGAGATAATGGAATGCTGAGAGTCAATTTACCATTGCAGATGGAACTGCTTCCATTAAAGCTGCAATGTATAAATGAAAACATGAGCCGGCAATTGCACGCTGGAAGCCTTTACGGTGCATAAATTCACGAAAACTCAGGGGGCTCCTCGGAGGCCATTAGGAATGTTACGTAACAAATGGGGAACGAGCACCTTTTAGGTCACTGACAAAGGAAAAACGCAAAAGAAAAGAAGTAAAAGCATGATAAGAAGAAGAAGACGAAAAAGTAAAGTGGCATTGTAGAGAAATGTCTCGAAGCGTTGCAGACTCAGAGGACGAAATCATGGAGGAGAACCATTTCATGAAACATGGCATGAAATTTACCCGCATGACCTACTCACTTTCACAACACCCGCTACAACATTTGCTTGTATTCGAAGGGAAAAAAAAACTAACTTACTATCAAATACTTTTCACGAAGAGAAAGTCTTAAAAGAAAGAAATATGGCGTTGCAGAATTTCCCGCGAGAAGGTCTTCGTAGCCGAAACCCTCTCATGTATTGAACTGAATATACTACTTAGGCCAGAGGCCAAGCACCGGGACCTATGAGGTTATTCAGCGCTAAAACGGAACCTTACGGTACCCTCTGATGTATTGAACTGAATATCTATTTAGGCCAAATGCCAAGTACTGGGACCTATGAGGCTATTCAGCGCTGTAACGGAAACTGACAGTAAGAGGTTTGAAAGGAAAATTGCCAGTTGCACTATGAATCAATTGATAGGTGATAGGAGAGGGTGGAAAGTGAAATGCAAGAAAGAGAATCTGAAAGGAGGTACAGTAAAAGAAACTAAAGGGGTTGCAGCTAGGGGCCGAAGGCACGCCGCAAAGAACCTTCAGTAAAGCCTACAGTGCACCGCATGAGGTGCACTGACGGCATACCATGATGTATTGTCATGAGACTTACGGCACGTCGCAACATGACTCATTTCCCAGAATTTTCATCACAGGAGGAACGAATCGGGAGGGGGGCGAGTAGGGGAGGGGCGGGGAATGGCATACGAGCAGATATTACAAGCGAGTTCGTACACGGCACGAGAAATTTGATATTAAAATCGTGCCAGCAGAGAGCGAGAGGTAGAATTAATCAGTTTTTATCTCTTGCTTATATAACACAAAAGATGATGCGATTATCATCAATTTTATTGTAACCTGTTTATTGTAACCTGTTATAACAATGTTTGTTATTACTGAACATGGTTTAACACACGAGTAAATTATAAAGATAGTGTTATACTGTTTAGCAAGTACGGATGTACTACTGAATGTATAGATGGCAGGGGAAAACATTACGGAGAGAGAGAGAGAGAGAGGCGGCCATCAGCAGTACACCATTCTCTTGTTGAATATGCATTTAGACGTCTTTTTATGAGTAATCCCCAAAAAATTGTACCATGGACTAAGCACGCAGGTAAACTTATATTCCCTATTATCCGTGATTTCTCGTACCCTGCTGGCTGGCTGCTTTGGATTAAGACGGCTTTGTGCCAGTAAGGGTCCTTACCCAATGGCGGACCACACGTATAATTAGGTATTCAAGATGCGACGGTAACTATTATGGATCTCTGGACTCCAGCAACAAACACAGACGCTCGTGTGAGGCTAGTAACGACTACAAACACTTTCAATAACCTGTCATAATAAAATCAGTGGAACTTTCTTGTTTGTCCATCCGGGTGGGTGGGGGGGGGGGGGTGGGGGGGGGTGGGGGGGTAAGTAGAATCGGGAGGGTAGGGGAACGGGGGAAATTCGGGGGGAGTAGGGAATAGGGGGATTCGGGGGAAGGGGGGTTTTAGGGGAAGACATGACTCAATCACCCTCCTGCAAACGTGCCTGTCCTTCAAGGGTGGGGGCGGGGTATGTATGGGATGGGATTGGGAGGGTAGGGGAGACATGACACATCCACCCTCCTCCTGCAAATCTGTCTGTCACCTCACCTATAGGATAGGATTGGGAGAGTAGGGTAGACATGACACATCCACCCTCCCGCAAACTTGCTTATCCTCCAAGGGTGGGGACGGTGAAGGTAGGAGATTGGGAGGGTAGGGGAGACATGATACATCCACCCTCCTCCTGCAAATGTGTTTGACCGCCCAGGGAGGGGGAGGTGTAGGTAGGGCATTGGGAGGGTAGGGGAGACATGACGGGCAGCGCCGGGTTCCAGCGAAGCGTAGCGGGGCGCCATCAAGATCGTTATGATAATAATCCTCCACATGGCAATTTCACCTCAAGATTACTGAAACAGTTTGAGACACTACTGGAACCAAGTTCCAAGCCAGAAGATTGAATTCAACGGCAGAATGACAGATAAATCCCTTAAGCCTCTGTGTCACTCATCTTAACATTTCAAATGCTCTCTCTCTACCTTAGAAATAATGTTCACGTTTCAAAATATTTCTTCAACTTAAACCACATGCATGCCAACTCATAACTTTTTAAAAAAAAGTCCATACATATAATATAAAATAACGCAAGATGACACGATACCTGGGAACATCAATAGGCAATCAAATAAAAAAAAACACAAAGGATACATACAAACATATATCCAGGGGTCACACGGCTGATTTGAAAACACTCACCTGAAATAAAAAGGAAAATCATAATTAGAACAAGTTGACTAACAAAACAGTGGAATATGAGGAGTTGTCGGTAGTTTAGCCGAGATAGAACAGACTAATTCTCCCTCAAGTATTTGGAAGACTGAAGGTTTAAATATACTGGTGTTATCAATATTCTGTAATGAAATCACAAAACAAAATGCACGTAAATATAACGAACTATCCTAAGATTTTATAAGCAGTCTCAGCATTAAATAAAAAAAAACTCTTAGTTATTGTGAATCTTTAAGATATGTACTACCAACATCCAACTTTTCAAGCTCACTGTTGACCATTTTCCTTGCAATGTGAAATATGACAAAAGAATGAAACAGTAGCAGTAATATAAAAATTGACATTGATTAAAAAAACATTACATAATTACAAACATGTAACCACCTCAAGATAAACTTCCACGACATTACAGTCATCATTTGTAATGTAATCGAGTCGTTCGCAATACATTCTCTTTCAAGACTCACTAGAGATATTTTCCTTTCCCAGTGCCTTAGATAATCAGTTAATAGGACCTTTTAACCCTTTCTACCGCCGGGAGCTCCGACCGATTTCGCTGTGCAGGCATCCATGCAGTAAAAAGTGAACAACAAAAATTTTTAATAATGCTGTATGATACTCTCAGCCGCGGCCAATGACTGGTGTCAGACGCACGATTATGGCTAACTTTAACCTTAGATAAAATATACAAATTACTCAGGCTAGAGGGCTACAATTTGGTATGTTTGACGTTTAAAGGGTGGATGACCACCATACCAATTTGCAGCCCTCTAGCCGCAGTCTTTTGAAAAGAGCTGAGTGCAGATTGACAGACAAAACGCCATCTCCATAGTTCTCTTTTGCCGAAACTTGGAGCCACTTATCTCCATTATAGAAACTCAAGCACATACACATAAAATGCAGGAAAATAAAACGATATTCAGAATCAGACTGGTGTATCACCAGCTGCAAATCATTATCTGTATCGAGGTTTTAGGCTCTTGGATAAGTAAATACCAGTGTTGTACTTCCCAAATGTCATCAAGGTTGCTTGCTCTAAGTACTCCGGGCCAAAGGCTACCAAGTGAAAATCTACGAACAACAAAGTGGCCTATGTATCATAAAAACAAGGCGTAATCCGCCCTCCAGCTTACTCGAGGCGCGTGCTAAAATCTACAGTCAGATAGCTCGTTGATTCACCTTCGAAAATTAAAGTAAATACGCTATATTTTATTAGAAAGAATTGTTCTGTACCGTTTAACATGCACATTAGTTGTTTAAACACATTTTTAATTCTAATAAATAACTCATAAATATCCTATCTTAAAATTCCTGTATCTTTAACTCAACGCGAAACACCTTTTTCAAACGTTTTTAGGCTTTTCCACAGACCTTTCCTAACCCCCACCACAACAAAAACAAGACCAAGGACAACAACAACAATAAAGTAGTTTGCAAGCTTACTCCCCGAGTAAGCAAAAATTTCTGTGGATGCTGATGACAGGGAGGTGGTTTTTTTTATCGCAGAAATCTGTCCCCCCGCAACGATAATCTTACTATTTCCCTAAAAATGTCGTCCTTCCCAAGTACAATTATGAGTGTTCAGCTTTAGAGGGCATGTGTTTCTTATCATAGTCTGACGTATTCAAATGCATATCATAGTATACCTGCGATATGAGGAGTAATATTTGAAATTGTGCGTCAGACAATGAGGGAACGCAATCATGCCATTGGACCGTTATGAAAAAAACGCCAGCTTCGAGAGGGGGAGGTTGAAGGCTATCAATAGTTATCTTGAGAGATGTCTAGATACCAATGCGATTGTTCGGTCATATCACTTCCCCTTCCACCTAAGCCAGCGCAACCGTTTCTTGGTAAATTTAGGTATATCTGCAATGAAAACAGGAGCAAATATCTTTTCTTTTCTCCAAACTACCAAAGCTTTGTAATCTGGCACGAAGATTATAATAAAGGATAAAAAAACTATATAAATGGTTTCACTCAAGATCCAAGAAAATGGCCCCGTAAAATGGTTCATGCAAACATAAGTGTAGCAAGCAGTAGTTTCTTTTCAACTTTAAAGTCGACACCAAAAAGAGCCTTCGCAGACATGAAAAGGTGGCTGGAAGCCAACACCAGTTTTAAGTAATATATCAATTGAAAACGTTCATTTACCCTACGAATTTTTAAGACAGCGCTTGTAATTACTTGGTATCTAGCCTTGTCTGTGCTTGAGAGAGAGAGAGAGAGAGAGAGAGAGAGAGAGAGAGAGAGAGAGAGAGAGAGAGAGAGAGAGAGATTGTAAGCTTGTTATAATGATTTTCCTTAGAAATCCCTTGTCCAAATGAGAAGACCTACCGCAAAGTATCACGTTCATCGCAAATTCCTGAGACGTTTGCTAGTATTGCACCAACCCCGATTTTTTTGCCATGCCCCTAGGTTAGGTTGAGTTAAGATAGATGTATCTCCTAAACATAATGAGATTATTTTCAAGAAAGTCCTATGGTTATTTTTTAAGATATGGCATCCCACCCCCACCCCCCTTTTTTTCCCAGGGAAAGGTCTCGGTATTCGGCTGTTCGAGCAAATAGATACATTGAATTTCGTACTTAAAAAAGTATTCGAGTCCCAAATTGTTTGAATAAGGGACATGGAATATTAATTAGAGATATAGTCAAATCAAGTTCAAACCTCACAGATAAGAATATAGCAAACCCTTGGCCAGAGGGTTTCAACATTCATTCCATATTAATAATTCAAGAGACTTTTTGCTGAACTGACTTATGCGGGAGAAGAAAATCAAACGTTACACTTTTCCTATAGCTGCAATAACTCTCTCTCTCTCTCTCTCTCTCTCTCTCTCTCTCTCTCTCTCTCACTTTGCAATTATATTTCATCCAGCGTCAAGGAAAAGGAAAGATTGAAACAAAACAACGTAAATGGATATGTGTCAGTTCAAAGTTTGGTTCCTCTTTCTCTCTTTTTACGAAATCAATTCTCCCTCGATTATTACCTACAATTTCAAATTGCTTTAATGACCTAATAAAAATCAGTGCTTGCGGTTAGCCTCGCTTGATATTTATAATCTCCTATGATTGTAAACCACATTCTCTCTCTCTCTCTCTCTCTCTCTCTCTCTCTCTCTCTCTCTCTTTTACGTGTACAAGAGCGTATAGAATCTTAGTTAATAAAGTCCTCTGGAAGCCTTATTTGGTGGGTCCCGTTGCCAGCAAACTCAGTTCTTGGCCCCCATGAAGAAGAGAACTAACAGTACTTGAATGAACTTCAAGTAAAATAAAAATCGGCTTCAGGAAAAAATCTTCCAAGTTCAACTAACTGTTTCTATCAGTGAGCGGGATTCCTAAAAAAACAAGTAAAAATACGCCGAAGAAACTTTCGGAGCAGTTGCGTTTTCTGTACAGCGTATAATCAAGGCCACCGAAAACAGATCTATCTTCCGGTGGGCTCGCTATAATGTATGAGCCGCGGCTATGAAATTTTCAGCCACGTCCCAGTGGTGGCCTGTCCTATAGCGTTACCAAACGCAAGATCATGGCTAACCTTCAATAAAATAAACAACTGAGGCTAGATGGCTGCAATTTCGTATGTTTGATGATTGGAGGGAAGATCATGGCTAAAATTAACCTTAAACAAAATATAAAATACTGAGGTTAGAGGGCTGCAATTAGGTGTGTTTGATGATTGGAGGCTGAGTGATCAACGTTTCAATTTGCAGCCCACTAGCCTCACTAGTTTAGAAGACCTGAGGGCAGACAGAAAAAGTGCGGACGGACAGACAAATAGCCACTCAATAGTTTTCTTTTACATTAAACTAAAACCCACATAAATGACGTAAGTGATTATCTGCATCATGCAATCATCCTGATATTTGTGCTTGCAACGATTTTTTTTTTTTTACTGAAGATATGAATAAGTTAAGAAATTCCACAATGATGAGAACCGCTCTCTTAAGCACCGCCTATTTTAGCTGTTTTTGGACATCATCAAATAGAACACTCAAGAGACCGGCCAAAGGAGAAACCTTTTGCTTCTATCTGGTTGGTTATTTTGGAGATATATATGTATTTATATATACATATAAAATTACGTACATATAACATATATACGTAACACAAACATAATGATATAATAATATATATATTTATAATTATTAATATATATATAATATATATTATATTATATATCTATATATATATATATATAAAATGTTAGAGTACAATTACAAACGAGCATACCCTACGCATGCATGCATGCAAAAATTGACCCCACAGTAAAGAACCAACAACACTGAACAAACTACAATCATACATTAACCACCTCACCTCCCAGTAAGAAATCTAAATGCTCGAATGACACTCGTGGCAAGGGACCACTTCGGCGTTTGTTTCCACAAGGCAGAAACTAATGACCAAGTAGGTCAAGGGAACATTCACGATGACCCCCTTCCGATAGGAGCAGTGTTTGCGTTCAACCTGACTCTAGCTTCGATAAATCTCTAGTGAGCAAACTACTCATACTGTCAACATATCAGCTTACTCTGAATGCGTCTTAGTGCACCAAAAGACGCGAAAAACGTAAAAAAAAAAACTGTAACGTATCAACGACAGAGCGACCAAGCGGCATTTGCGAGAGAGAGAGTTGAGAGTTCAAGGGCAAAACATGCAAAGCCAGTGCATGATGGTGAAAAAGGAGACCTGATCGGAATGCACGTAAGAAATGAGGTCAAGCCAATGCAGAGAACATTCTCTCTCTCTCTCTCTCTCTCTCTCTCTCTCTCTCTCTCTCTCTCTCTCTCTTCCAAACTCACCTAACACACTTAGAAGAAAATGCTAAAGGTTGTTCATTCTTCTCATGTAATGTATTCGACTTACGCTTTTTGTTGAACATGTCAAATGCTGATTTACATCGCCCTGTTGACTTTCGACACTATTTCTTCAGCCAATACATTCCCTTCGTTTAAGAGTTTTTCCCCTCGGGGGAGAATAACAGAATCAAATACCAAAAGTCCCTGGTCAAAGCCACCGGAGTTCTGCGACTCTCGATCTCTCGACAAAATGAAATGCCAGTCACATGGAAATTCTAGTAGCTCTGCTACGTGTTGAAAAGTGAGGCAGACATGGAAAACCTATATTAAAGTTAAAAACCGATCTCCCGTCTAATCTGGCTTTCTTTTCAGTGAAAATTGATGTTATAGGTAACAACTGAAATGTCAAATAAATTGTGTATATGTCCACAATATTACTGAAAACGTGTTTAAGCTTCTTTAAGACACGAAAATGAAAGAAACCAGGAGAGAGAGAGAGAGAGAGAGAGAGAGAGAGAGAGAGAGAGAGAGAGAGAGAGAGAAACCTTTGTGATGATACCAATCTTGCCTTCAATATCCATCAATCGAATGACAACAGCTTCATTCAGGACACTCTTACAAGGTAAATATTTCTACAAATACCGACACGGGCGCACACACTACAAATATCTTAATATCGAATTAAGTTTATCTTGTGTGTAACTGACACCCCAGAGGAATAATTCACCTCCGGTGTGATTATTCCCGAGGAAAAGTGAATCCGATATGAAGTCATATTTTTAGCTTTGTATCCATAATTCTGAAAAAATAGTGACGTTCGTATGTGAAAGCATTTCACCTATAATCTAGAACCAAATTTGTCTTTATAGGAAAACGACCACCATTTGTGATGCTCCTTTAGAGATAATATGTCATTGTCGCTAACATTTCATTATGTTTAAGTCCAGAATTGTCGAAAGAATAGTAACTTTAACACTGTCTTCGACTTGGTTAGACATAAGGCTTATTAGAGCGGTATTCGGGACGCAAATTCCCGAGATGTATACTAGTATTGCACCAGTCACGGTTTTTTGGCCATGCCTCTAGGTTGGTTGGGTTAACTCAAGTTGATTCCTGATGGAAATTTGGTCGTGGGAAACATAATGAGACTATTTTCAAGAAGATTCTATGGTTAGTTTTCAAGATTTGGCGTTCGGCTTTTTTCAGGGAAGGTATCAGTACTCGGTTACAGTTAGGGGATATGAGTTCGGGACCACGTATCCAATCTCATTTAAGTGCCAAGCGGCAGACTCCATGCTGGCTAAAAGTTTATTTCGGGATCACAGACCCACCAAGTCTGGTGTCGTTCAAGGTAGTGTTTTGGAACCTTTGCTAAGTGTGACATGGTTTTTGGTGTTCTGTGAAAGAAAACTATTGAGATGGATATTTTTGTTTGTCCGTCCGCCTTCAGATCTTAAAAACTACTGAGGCTACAGGGCTGCAAAATGGTATGTTGGGCATCAATATCTAACACAAATAAACTTGGCACAAACTATTTCCTAATCAACCCTTAATATGAATATAATCCCCTTCAGTTAAAAAAAAAACACACACACGCGCGCGCGCGCGCGCGCGCGCGCACAAAAAGTAAAATATGTTCCGGAGTTTCTTCGCTGCAGTTTTCTTTACAGCGTATAATGCCAACTTTACCCTTAAATGAATTAAAATCTACTTTGGCTACATGCTGCAATTTGGAATGTTTGAAGATTGGAGGATGAATGATCAGTAGACCAATTTTCAGCCCTCTAGCCTCAGTAGTTTTTAAGAAAAAGTAGGGAGGGACAGACAAATAGCCATCTCAATAGTTCTCTTTTACAGAAAACTAACTAGGAAATGAACTTAATACTGTCCCTAAAAGGGAACTTCATAAAGCACTCATCTCTTGCTACAGAAATCTAATGCCTCTGAAATCACTAACCACTTGAGCCAAACACAGCAAAACAAGCAAGACAAACTAGGAAACTAAGAGCCAAGTAAGTACTTTTGACGCCTGGGGACTGGTGCAAATACCAGAATGAAATCCGTGTCTATAGTGCAGGAGGTTATGATAAATATACGTACATACAACTGACACTTGATGGAAATCTGTGACAATCAAGCTCTTATGGACATCAGCCATGTGGAAAAAATTAAGATATTTCTTATTATTTTGTTAAATTCGTGTTTCTCCTTTTACGTTTTGAGTTTGGCACGAGAGAAAGAGCTGTCTGCTGGGTCTCTCAAGTGTGGGATAATGACTGCCTCTACCAGACGTGGACCTTTTATAATGACAATAATATCAGAGAGAGAGAGAGAGAGAGAGAGAGAGAGAGAGAGAGAGAGAGAGAGAGAGAGAGAGTATACGAAGCCTTTTGAAATATACTACATCATGGCATTAAAATTATATGAACGTTCACCTCTTAACATTTCTACATGACTGTTATGATATCTACAATGTGAAGAAATCGATGAAGTTAAGAGAAAAAGCAACTTAAACCAATGTATTAGGCTTTAATATTACTCTTTACGCCATTATGAGAGAACATAAATATTGATCAGGATACTGTTCAGTTTCTGAAGTGGCATGACAAGTCATCGTGTAGGTGCAGAGGCAGTACACTATATATGTATAGCCAAAATTAAGCATAAACTACTAAACGTGCTCAAATTGTTTTATCTAATTATTGGTTAAACAAAGAACAATGTTTGGCATTTTTAAAAACTATTTTACCATGTTTTATAGTCCTCCAATAATGCATAGTCGGCCTGGTGACATAGTATGCACTCAAGATGGCTTATGCTATGGTATATGTATACTTTCCCCTACCATGTCCCCCGTAGGGGGGTAGTGCCATCAGTGCACCTCAGTACTTAAGGTTATTCGCAGCGTGACTTCGACCACTGGCTGCAACCCCTTTCTTTCCGTTTACTATATTCTCCCACCAATTGCTTCACAGTGCAACTGTTCAGAGGTTTTCCTCCTGTTACACCTTTCAAACCTTTTGCTGTCAAGTTTCGTTTGAGAGCCGAATGAACTCATAGGTCCCAGTGCCTGGCCTTTGGCCTAACTTCTATATTCTATTCAATCCCTACCACGCTGACGTATGGGTAAGTTCATTTGGAAAATTTGGTCAAATGGCATCTTTGGATGGGGTCTCCAATGTAGTCCCAAACCGTGAGGTGACACTAAAGTTCAACAGAAATATGAAGGGTTATTTAAATCTGAACGATAAGATAACAGGCGAGATGCTGTGATATAGCAATGATGCCAAGGTGTGTATGGTAGGTCAGATGGACGGAAAATTCCACTGAAAAGACTTTGGGGATAAACTTTTACACTGCAAGAGAAAGGTGGTGAAGGGGACTATAAAAATTATACGGCCCTAACATAACTACGATTAGCTGAAAAGGCGAATTTAGGGCTCATAATATGGCGTTAATTTTTATAAGGAGACGGATATACGGCAAGAACTGTGGGCTTGGACAAGTTAGGGGACGCGTGAATCGAGTGTTTAAGAGTAAAGGAAAACCGATGCATGCAGAGGTCAGGAACCTTAACGAATGTTAAATGGTAGAATTCCTACATGTGGAGGGTTTTGAAGATGTATGGTACATGGTGATAATTTATGATGAAACCAGTCTTTGCTCGAATATGTACGCAGGGAAAGTGACTGCTCCAGGAACAGATTGTGTTCAAATTTCAAAGGCTATCGACTATTTTCAAGGATGAATTTCGAAAGATTACACGATCTAGAACAAGAGCAGATGTTAAAGTCAACTTTAATGTAACGTTAAGCTTTCGACTGAATTGTCTGCGAAGTATGTATGAGGATATGAACTAGTAAAAATCGCAATCGATTTTCAGTAGAGTTTATAATGCAGTATGAAACTCTCAGCCACGGCGCATGAAACTCAGCGAGCCGTGGTAGCCTGTGTGGTTTCGTTGCCAGACACACGATCATGGCTAACCCCCCCCCCCCCCAAAAAAAAAAAAAAAAAAAAAAAAAAAAAAAAAAAAAAAAAAAAAAAAAGCTATGGGGCAGCATTTTGACATGTATAATGGCTGAAGGTTATTGGTCAACATGCCAATTTGCAGCCCTCTAGCCTCAGTAGTTTTTAAGATCTGAGGGCGGACAGAAATAAGTGCGAACGGACAGACAAAGCCATCTCAATAGTTTCCTTTTACAGAAAACTAAAAACTCGGAGTGAGAAATAAGATCTCCATAAAAGGTCAAGTTGGCGTCGGTGCCAGGATGGATTAATGTGCTCAGATACTGGCCATGGAGGACGACGGGCTCTGAAATATATAACATTAAATAATTCTCAAAACTCAGTGGAGAGGAGTGGAGGGAAGAGGAGGAAGATCTAGAATGTGCAGGATATATAGGAGGTGGTACTGAAAACTCCTTAATGTCTGCGAAGAGCGAGAGAAAGAAGGGGGTTTGAGCCACTGATGATGAACCTTCTGAATAAGAAGACTTCTACGACTCAATACTTGAATTATGGATGTAGCAATTCCCGTACTAATGTTTTGTCTTTGAAGACACCTCATTAGGGGAAACGGCTTCGTTTTGGAACATAATATGCTCAAAAATACATCCCTGTGAACTGATGCCGATCTACGAAACACCTATCTACTCCGCTGCCCGCATGCGTCTGTCACTCACACATCCAAATGGGAAATAGACGTGTGTATGTAAAAATGTATATTATATATAAATATATAATATATGTGAGGAAAATGGAGGCAGGGTGTTAACTTGCTTTACTATACATTTTCTTCTTGACATCTAGATGATTCCACCACCCTAAATCCACACCACCATCATGCTAACACCGAGAAGTATTCCGACAAATATGAAATGAACCAATGCCAACATAATTGGTGCTTTTCCTATTGCGAATTTCAGCTAACAGGACCTCTGCATACCCAGTCTGTTACCAGCATTTACAAGAAATAGCGATGGATACCCAGCCTGGCTTTTGAGCTGGTCATCTCGTGGTGCACTGGGCAAATGCGGCGTAAAGAACAAACTGAAGACGATCCGGAGGTGGATACGAAGTCACTGTCTCGGAATGGGCTGTAATACCTCCGGACTTCGGTGGAATTCGGACCCTATGTCACCATCAGGGCAGACTGTACAGAACGCATAACGCCTAAAAATATCCCAGACAAAGGGAGAGCAAAGCAATTCACCCAACCAACGGCTATTATCCGGTGAGCGGCATCATCTCGAGGCAGCCCTGAAGAAGACTTTGCTTTCTTACAAGCTTCATGTTGTCCGGACCTATTAATCCCCACCGTCTCTCTCTCTCTCTCTCTCTCTCTCTCTCTCTCTCTCTCTCTCTGCTTAAAAGGACTCTTTGTTACAGAAAATGCGCTGCGCGCACTTAATTAACATCCGTGCGTTCAACGTTTTCATTTCATTTCCCCGCAGGACAAAGATCCACATGTTGATGCAGTTAAATAACTACACACATCCGTGACATCGACTTTTACTTTTGGAAACCAACTGAAGAAACAAATTGATCTCATTCCGGAACTCTACACTTCTCACGAAATTGAAGTCAAAACAATTATTAAAGAATTCCTTCTCTCATACAAATCAGAATAACTGCGTTGTGAACAATAGCATTCTCGCCTCACCAGCGAAAAGAAGTGGTTCAAGTCCCAAGCCAAGAGAGATAGGAGAGACATCCTACACTACACGAAACCCCAGTTTGCCTCTGCTTGCCTTCTGTACCAAGTATGTCATGGCAGTCGATTGTGGTTTGCGGAGCTGGCACACTTCCCCTAAAAAATCTTAGCTGGGAATCTACAGCGGACACTTGGAGCCGTACCGTGGCAAGCTTAAAGATCTACAGCTGGTCATAAATGGGACCTTGGCACGTTGTTGGTAGGAAGAGTCGGGAGGTCCACACTAGTCCTCCTACTTCCTTTCACGCCTTTCCACACTCAGGGCGAGGGTCCCTGTTGGCACAAAAGCAGCTTCATCAAAATCAGGTCCTGATCAAAACTACCCAACAAACACCGGGGACAGAACGCTGACTCATCACAGGTAGGAAGTTCCCGCTTCGCTCACGAAGGTCAGACGCCATCACCAGGTACATTACAAAAGGGGAAACCGCATTCACACTTGCGAATGAAACTGCAACCGCTTCATTTGTGATGAAAATTAAAATTCCAAGCTAAGTCTAGGGTGGTATTTTCATACCTTACGTGGCTCGAGACACCCGAACACAAATGAACACGATATGAAGCGAGCAGAAACCAATCAGATCTGGTGGTCGTTCCGGAATGAGATCGCCAGCAAAATCGAAGAAGCGTGCCGGAAACAAAACAAATGGGATATTTCAAACTTTGCGTAGCGATCATAACTTCGGCTTGAAGACTAAAGGGAACACAAGTTTATTTTAAACGGCCTGGACTCAATCAAGACGAATCGTGGGAGGATAAAGACGGCTTACCTGAAAAGCTAGAAACAGATGTTGCTCTTCTCTGTCCACTTATCCCACCGCTGACCGGTGAGAGGGGTATCACAAAATCCACTTGTTACAAGACCTCTTCCTTTTCACTAGTATATCGTACACAAATATTTGGGTCTTATCACTGAAAAAAAAAATTCTCTCCTGTAGGTGGGGGAAGTATACACATCTGATGGCTTGATTGCATTTAAAATAAGTACTACACTAAGTATTGTGCGCTGCGTACGCATTTTTAAGGTACTCCCAAAATAGAGTTAGGGCAGCTTGTAATGGGTCAACAACCTTTGCAGTTTAAGACTAGTCATCACAGGTAATGTATGTTTCCACAATCAGAAAACCTAAGAAACATCAGCACAGGGGAGTACCACATTTTAATCGTACATACACACACACACGAGCACACACAAGCGCAAACGACATCCTCCTTCCATGCCATCTCAAGCCCTCGCAAATCCGAAATGCACCTCCCTCCCTCCGGCTACGAGAAAGGCCGATTCAGTGAACATTTGATTGGCAATGGAAGCAGCAGTCGGTAAGAGGACATGACGGCAGAGTACAGCAAATTCTAAATCCCGAAGAACCTTGTTTTGAAGCAGACAGTAGCGAGACTGTTGTAGAGGGCCAAACAGTGCTACTGGCTGTGTTGGCACCTCGAGTCACTTTCTCCCCCACTTTCCCACTCTCACACTCTCTTTCGGAGACACCACTCTCACTCACTCTGTATGTGTGTGTGTCTCTCTCTTTTTTTCCTCTCTCCCTCTCTGGCGGTGTCATCGCCGAAGCAGCCAATAGTCCATCCTTTATATTCAACTGAGCTAGAAGCACGTGGGTCTAACTTAAGAATAGAGGGCCGTGACCCCACCGACTGCAATAAAATTAATTTCTCTCTCTCTCTCTCTCTCTCTCTCTCTCTCTCTCTCTCTCTCTCTCTCTCTCTCCAGGAGAGTAGCGCCTATTAAAATACCCTAAGGTGGCATCGTGTATAAAACTGAACAGTAAAGTATTTTAATAGTTTTTCCAACCTGTATTCACAATTAGTGCATTAGAAACGCAAGATCACTAGTGCCTATCTGTGCTTAGGGAAAGCAACTTTGCAACTATCGCTGGCATTGGAGAGAGAGAGAGAGAGAGAGAGAGAGAGAGAGAGAGAGAGAGAGAGAGAGAGAGAGGTATGCCAAGAACACAAGTGTGCCTGAAAATTCCTCGAAGAGACATGATGATGGTTTTTCTCCTGAAGCGCGACTGGGGGATCTTGAGTCACAATTGGTCATCTGGGGAGATGTTCCTTTTTCTGCAGGCGCGACTGGGGGATCTTGAGTCACAATTGGTCATCTGGGGAGATGTTCCTTTTGTAAAAGCCTCAAGCTCCGTGGACCACCGCGAAGCCCAACTTCCGTTTTCGTTTATTTCTGCCCTGCAAGAGTCCTCACTAGGCATGTTTTCGGGACTTGGAACTCGTGGGGGTATCTTACTCCTTTGAATGCCCCACAAGATATGACTTTTTCATTCGCAACTGTACTCAGAACCACTGTAGAAATTTTAAATAATTTCGGCAAACGACCTGACCTCGATGAGGGATTTGCCAGCGATTCTCAAACTGGGTACCGGGGACCCAAGGGTGCCACACACAGTGCCTAGGGGTGCCGCAAGATTGTCGTGAATTTTGTCTTGGCTAGATAACCTCAGTGAACATTTGTAGACAGCAGTATGCCGGCACGGGGTCTTACTTTAAGAGCAAATAATGTATAAACTTCGCATTCGTAAAATTTTGGACCGCGTTTGTATTCACAAGA
Source organism: Macrobrachium nipponense (assembly GCF_015104395.2). NCBI lineage: Eukaryota > Metazoa > Arthropoda > Malacostraca > Decapoda > Palaemonidae > Macrobrachium > Macrobrachium nipponense. The sequence continues at coordinate 61,897,689 of NC_087200.1, forward strand.
CTACGTGCATGACGCCATGCATAGACGGTCATAACCCTTATGTTTGACTAATAGGTTCAAATACATCTTGTGAGGCTTCGAGTATCCAAGAAGTGGATGAAGTGAATGCAGGTATTCACAACAAGCATCTCTTCTGTCCATCTACCACAGGACACTGAATGCTACCGGTCGCGTGACTCCATCTGATTTTACTTCTAAGACTTTGCTATGTTTCAAATTGCTTGGTCTGATGACCTGGAACTCCTACGTTGTTAAGTACCAGAGTGAGAATGGAGTAAACGTAAACCTTAAAAAAATCAATTCATAATTACCTAGTAATAGGAAAAATTGATCAAATATGAAAAATATTGCGTTGAAAAATTTCCAAAAAGTTTTCGACATCAGTCTCTCATCCACACATTTGGGACAGGTCATGAGCGACCTTTATGCTGTACGAAGTGGGTGTGTCTATTAAATAACAATGCTTGTCCCCTGCAATATACTCCCCCCTATTTGCATTAACACATTGCTGCAGACACCTTTTCCGCTGGTCGAAGGCACGGAGGAAATCATTTCTATCAGCGGTTTCAACACATCCGCCGTTTTTCCAAGAAGTTAAAAGCAGTAATTAAAGGGACTTTTTTTTTTTTTTTTTTTTTTTTTTTTTTTTTTTTTTGGGGGGGGGGTTTTTTTTTTTTTTTTTTTGGCCGGGGGGGGTGGGGGGGGGGGGGGGTTAGCCGATGCTCTCGAGAAGAAAACGGCGGATGTGTTGGAAGGGCTGCTATAAATCCTTTCCTGCACGCCTTCGACCAGTGAGAAAAGAAGACTGCAGCGATGTATTAGGGAGTCTATTGAAGGGGTCAAGCATTAAATTTGTAACACGTAAATAAAAGGTGAGTTATTCCATCAGTCTCGTTATTTGATAGACACCTCGTATACCTGTTACAACAGCGACCCCTCTGACCACCATACCCTAACGTACAACTCCTGTAAAGCTATTTAAAAAACAGTTGTAATAAATCTGTATATTCGTTTATATACATGTGCCATATCATATTCCTTGTTTGATCACGATATTTATGCTTCGCTAATCGCACTACAGTGTCCAGCATATCTTTCATTGCAGGGATTACGAAGGCTCTAAAAAAAAATTCATCCAATCTTCCGTAAAAGGGCATTCATACTTAATATATTCTTCATTGTACTTAACTGTAACACTGACGGGAAATTCTTTAATTTAAAAGTTATCGTGAACTGGTTGCTGAATAGTAAAAGGAAGAGGTTTGTATACCGTAATAACTTTCAGATAAAATATAATAAAAGACCTTTCTGGCTTAGTTATTTTATAAGAAAACTAGTGAGTTGGTTATTTGTCTGTCCGTCCGCACTTTTTCTGTCCGCCCTCAGATCTTCAAAACGACTGAGGCTTGACGGCTGCAGACTGGTATGTTGACCATCCACCCTCCAATCATAAAAAAAAAAAAAAAAAATTGCAGCCCTCTAGGCTCAGTAGTTTTGACTTTATTTAAAGTAAATATTAGCCATGATCGTGCGTCTTGAACCGCTATAGGTGCCAACAACACAAGCCACCATCTGGCTGTGGCTGACAGTTTCATGGCACGTGACTGATAGTTTCACAGACCGTGGCTGAGTTTCACACAACATTATATGCTGAACAGAAAACTCGATTGCTCCGAGCACACTTCGGCGCATTTTTTACTGGTTTTTATTTATTTATTTATTTTTGATAATAAGACTGTGCACGTATTGAAGATCTGTCAATTTCCCTTCCCACGGTCAGCTTCAAGGAAGTCGAGGCAACGAACCAGAAGTGCCAGTAAACACTGAAATGAAAACCCTTCACCTTGATTCCAGGACGGAGATTTAAACCATTTATACTCGAGTAAAGAAACCGTGATCCGACCTCCAGCGTACTCGTGACTCGTGCTAAAATCTACGGTCAAGTGGAGTCTTGTTTCACCAACGTTATTTAAAATAAATGCGCTATATCTTCTTAAAAATAATTGCTCGGTACTGTTTTAACATGCACATTTTTTACATTTTCAATCTAATAAATAAATCGTAAATTTCCTCCTATCCTAAAATTCCTGTATTTTTAACTGAACGTGAAACATCCTTTCCAGACCTTTTTCGGCTTTCCTAACACTCCGCCCCCCCAACCCCCCACACACCTCAAGAACAACAGCAAGTTGAACATCCAGCAGTTTAGAAAGTCTTGCATGACGCACGTGAGTGTGGAATGTGTACAGGAGTTCAGAGCACACATCATGGTAGTCATGAGTTGGTTTCATGCACATGGGTTCACAGTGGACAGAAAGAGGGGATGGACAGATCTGAATAATAACCAGATTAAAATACACATAAATAAAATGAGAAAATGAAGAGAAATTGCACGAAGGTTTCTGTGACCTTAACTTACCAGTCCCAAATGATGGTTGTACAGTACAACTAAGCAACAGTCAACAAGCAGCACCGGTACCTGTAAGGAATAAAATTCTGTGGTTAATGGCGAGTGACTGGGATATACATTAAAATACGACAATTTCAACTCAAATGAAAAGAGGAAACTCTCCCACTATTTGGAAAGATATAAAACCTAAAGGAAAGGCACTTCATACAATACAATAATAAGGATAACCTCGTTTCAGATCTTTCCTAGTGGTTGGGAGTCGTTATCTAGGACTAATATTTTTGGGGGGTCATTCTCTTAACAAAATTGACAGTCTTTTGTTTATGTTGTTACGGTCATCCAATCTGGCTTGTACTGAAACACGCCGCAAAGGCGGATATGCACCGGGTTAAAACCTGTGGGGGGGGGGGGGCGGGGGGGGGGGGGGGGGGGGGGGGGGGGGGGGAGGGGGGGGGGGTGGGGGGGGGGGGGGGGGGGGGGGGGGGGGGGGGGGGGGGGGGGGGGGGGGGGGGGGGGGGGGGGGGGGGTCCACTATCTAGGAGTATCCCTAGCTTCCCTCCATCTCTTCTTTTTCAATACGTGGAAACTGGGCACCATGAAATGCCACTCAAGCATCTTCAACAATGTTGGATGGAATATGGAGTTTAGGATAAAGGCCAAGCACTGGGGCCTAAAAGGTCATTCAGCGCTGAAACGGAAATTGACAGTAAAGGTTCGAAAGGTCTAACAGGAGGAAAAGCTCGCAGTTGCACTATGAAATAACTGTTAGGAGAGGGTGGATAGCAAGATGGAAGAGAGATAATATGAATGAAGGTACAGTGAAAGGAACGAAAGGGGTTGCAGCTGGGGGGACGAAGGGACATTGCAATGAATCTTTAGTACTAATACCTACAGTTCCATGAGGTGCATGATGGCACTTTGCCCCTTAAGGGATGCAACAATGTTGTTGACTGTTGAAACCGCTGCAAAAGTCATACTGTGGTTGTAACAAATGTTATACTGACACTTTCTTCTGTTCCTCTGCTTGCCCCGAGAATCAGTATAGTATACGTACTATTTATGGAGGGGCCAATCACCCAAAGTCGATATTGACAAACTGCAATGATGAGATGTTGAGGTACGATAGCTATTCGATTCTCATTATCCCGCTCTTTCCTACAACTAAACCACTTGCAAAGATGAATTGTGCTACTGAACAGGTTTCTCAACTTAGGCTGGTTCATCTACTAAAATTTCCATACAAGTTTTGATAATAAATGCAGCTGATTTTCACATGACAGCCTTTGAAGGCTATAAAAAAATACTTTACTTACAGCGATTGAATTTCTCTGTTATTCCTTCCGTCACATTAAGTTCCCTTTCAAGGTTTACAGTAGAATCATTAGTGTATAGTTAGCATATCACTTAAACCAGTCTAAGCATTTTAATTATATAAAAAGGATTCACCTAGTCCATCAGTCCTAACCTGAAAACAGAAGAAAATGAAATTTGTATAGTAGCAAAAGAAGAAAAAAATGAAAAAGAAACAAAATGAAAGAAAGTAAACTATGGTACCTAATAAACAGTTATCTTTGATAAATTCACACCAGACAACAAGAGATTGCCTGGTTAGCTTACAAAACTCTAAACCCACGTTAGGTGACGACAAACCAAGTCAGTTTTTATTTCTTTTTTCAATCATGTGGCCAAACTGGGGTTTGTTATATAAAATGAAATGTGCGCTTATGGAGACGAGGTGACACAGCATAGCTGCTACAAGGGAAGCTTCAGCTTCAAGAACATGTAGGCCACAAAGAATATTAAATACAGTAATGTCTCCAGTATGCGGGTAAGTCATTTACAGTTTCAGTTCTGAAATGCTGGAAACTATGACAAATGTCAAAATAATTGTAAAAATTAAGGTTTCTTACATTCTACTTCAATTTTGATGTGCAGTTGACTGCTCATAAAGCTGCGTGATTCACCCTTTCAGCCAGTGTTCCCCCAGACTGAGAGAGTAATGGCAACGTCAGTCAGTGCCTGTGTAACACTCACTGCACAACCGACAATGCGAAGAACTGCACCAAAGACTAACTCACAATCTATACTCTCCTTTGGCTGAGCAGATTTAGTCAATGTGACTCCCACAGTAGGGAAGTAAGGAGTCCTGCCCAGACAGGATAAAAACATGGAGTGATCCCAACTCCAGCTTGCTCGGGGCGCATGCTGAAACCTGCGGTCAAATAGCTCTTTGTTTCTCAAACCAAAATTAAAATAAATATGCTGTATTTTATTCGAAATAATTGTTCTGTGCTGCTTAACAAGCAAAATATTTATTTTTTACATTTTCATCCTAATAAATAAATAATAAATATTCTACCCTAAAATTCCTGTATCTTTAACTCATTGCGAAACACCTTTTTCAGACCTTTTTAAGGTTGTATATAAGAAGTCAAATAAAATATTGTAATTAGGGGTTGAGGGAAAAAAACGTTGTGCACAATGAAGTAGTCATGGGTACCTACAGGTGTGACGAAAAGTGTGGAAGTGTGTGTGTGTGAATGTAATGGTTTATGGCATGTGATTAGGTATGAATGAATTTAGCCTATGCATGTGAATATTTATTAAGTTGATGGTAATTTGTGTAGACATGTATAAGTAACTTAACGAGCAAATGAATTATGTTTCTAATATGGAAGGATAATTGGGGTAATGATATTGTTTTTCTTTAGTTAACATATTAATTAGGATAACATTGATAAGGAAAGTGTATAGTTAACCTAGGTTAGACTAACCGCACCACGGTTCTAGATGACCTCAGCACCGAAATTTGCCCTGGCCCAGAGGCCGGAGCGATGAGGTCCATTTTCGGTTCCTCACTTGATAGACTGTTTGACCAGATGCCTTCTGGATAGATCAGTGTAACTTGAATTGCCTTTGTAGGCTTACTCCCCGAGTAAGCGAAAATAACCACTCGGATTAGTAGGGGCTGTCAATTCAAGTTACACTGATCTATCCAAAAGGAATCTGGTTAAAAAGTCTATCAAATGAGGAACCGAATATGGACCTCATCGCTCCGGCCTCTGGGCCAGGGGAAATTTCGGGGCTAAGGTCATCTACTCCCGTGGTGCGCATATTCTAACCTAGGTTAACTATACACAGAAAAAAATATCCTTACTCAAATTATCCTTTCATATTAAAAACATAATTCATCTGCTCGTTAAGTTACTTATACGTGCCTATAAAAATTACTATCAACTTAATATATATTCACAAGCATAGGCTAAATTCATTCATACCTAATCACATGCTATACACTATTACATTCACACACATTCCTACACTTCCACGCTTCTCGTCATACATGTAGGTACGCATGACTTCTTTATTGTGCACAACAGTTTTTTCCTCAACCCCCAAAATACAGAACTTTATGTTACTTCTTATATACAACGGTGACTTGAATACGACAATGATAATAAAATGGAAATAGTAAAAGTATTCATCTAACTTCTTTGAAAAACTTTAACGCGTTCAAAGCAAAATGTAGAACACGGTAAAAGATGCTTTCTGGTTTCGGTATCTTTCATCATCGCCTTGAGAGAGAGAGAGAGGAGAGAGAGAGAGAGAGAGAGAGAGAGAGAGAGACTTGACCAAATAGAAGGGAACCAGTTCTGATGTGGAACTCGTTGCGCAATTACCACAGAGCTATGACGGAATATCTCCGCAACTTAAATGTCAAACTCGAGCAGGGTTTTGCCGGCACCTGCATTTGAGCAGACATTTTCGATTCCTGGTTTAACTTTCGGCAGTAAAATGAGCATCTGCTACACTTGCTGTTCTTTGCTCATGACAACACAACAACAAGAACGCCGCCGCGTGAGGCTCAACGAAATCATCGTTCATTATTTGGAGGAGTCCACCAAGGTTATCCCGATAAAGCTGGTTCTTCAAACTGGGCAAGACTCTTCCTCTGCTTCGGACAGCAGACCCCACAGGTTGTTGTTATACAGGCAGGATGATGCAACACATATTCCCCACTGCTGTAAAGCATCCATATAAGTCAAGATAATCTATAAAATGTCTAATTTATATAATAAAACCACTTACATGCACAACAATAATAGGCGAAATGACGGGGACTCTTAATATGACGTATCTCGTGCTCGCATCTTCCTCTCAATAAAAAAAAAGAAAAAGTAAAAGAGGCTATATTTAACCACAGCCGTACAAACTGATCAACCGAAGCTCAAAAGGCGCACGATGACAGAATGTGGCAAATCTGCTTTCTTGTTCAGCGTTGGTGGGCGAGGGAGGCAGTATGACATTTGAACTCCAATACAGTCGGGAAGCAACACGTATTTTTTATTCAAGTGTTAAAGATGACCTAGAACAGGAACTGGGGCTGGAAGTGTAAAAGCTGGCTTAGAGAGAGAGAGAGAGAGAGAGAGAGAGAGAGAGAGAGAGAGAGAGAGAGAGAGAGAGAGATGCATGACGACGACCTACATTGTTTTGCCTCATTACCATCATTATGCACACATTCATGCTCAACATGCAAAAGCCCGCTACTAGTTTACATCGCAGTTATCCAAAGAATGAAATAACCGAAGTGTGAAAAAAAGAAAAAGTACAGTAATGAAGATTAAAACGGAAATAGTTTAACAATATATAATAAAAAATTGAAGGCAACATTTGAAGACAAAAAAGAACTGCAGTCTCTCCTAAATCACGACCATCAAATCTCTAACACTGCAGTTCCACAGCTTTACAGTGGAAGGAAAAAATTTCGGGTAATAAGAAGTTTGACTGCATCTCCACGGAATAAGGACACTCATGACTCTTGCACGACTAGCACGCACTAATTCCAAACCTGGCAGATATATACTGGAAATCATGACGACAGTGTTTTCTTAAATTCCAAAAAATAAAATGACAGAAGTTTTTTAAGTTTAAATAAATTTTCAAATTCCAACCTAGCAGATATATACTGAAAATGACTATTTATGTTTAGTTTAAATATATAAAACTTATCAAGATGGATGACACTTTTTTATTTCTTTTAGTTCAAATAAAACTTATCAAGATGGCCCAACTGGATATCTCCTGGTACTGCATGAAGGTATCCACGTGGCGCTCGCCAAGAAGGCAGCAGATGACTTCCCTCTATTAAGGGCACCAGGACCTGATATAAAGGGCGCTTCGGAGACTCATAAAATGAGTCTTATGCACTCTAGCAACTGAGGAGGCGCAGCATTTGTCCAACTGCATTTTCTAGAGTCCGAACAGGTTCCGAAACCACGAAAAACGTGATGGAGACACAATTTGAAGCAATGCCGAAAACGTACCTTTCAACGAAGCACCAATCTTGAGTCACCTCGTTATCAGCACATTCTAGACCTCGTCAGGGAGAGAGACTCAAAAGGGAAATCACTCCTGGATGTTGGCCACCGGAACGACTGACTGACTGACTGACTGACTGCATGAAGCCTACGCCACCACGCAGCCTCTTGAAATAGTCCATTTAATATTGCACGTCAACGGGTCCAACCAGCCCGACAATCATTTGCGGGAAACAAACTTCCCTCTGATGTACAGATCTCACTGGTATAATAACGAGGTTCCTGTCAAAGAGGCTGTTGCGTTGCACTGGTCTTCTCTGCTGAACTTCACCTTCAAGTCAGACACAATTACCTGCTAACAATCTTAATTTATCTCTACCTAAATAAGTGGTAATGAAATGTGTGTGTGTGTGTGTGTGTGTGTGTGTGTGTGTGTGTGTGAGAGAGAGAGAGAGAGAGAGAGAGAATATCAGTACGCGAGTTGATTAAGTTGCATGTTATTTCAACAGCGTTAATACCCCTTTCAAATTTTTCCGCTGTAGTGTAAATTAGTAAACACAAGAAAAAAATTCACAATTCTCTCCTGTAACACGTCCGGGTAAGTAAGTAGGGCAGGCAATCGTGCTGTCTGTCTGTCTGTCTGTCTGTCTGTCTGTCTGTCTGTCTGTCTGTCTGTCTGTCTGTCTGTCTGTCTGTCTGTCTGTCTGTCTCCTTCCTCTTGTGGTAAGTGTTGTTACTCAGTTTCAATAAAGGCAATATAGTAGCTTCTCCTCTCATCAATTGTACTCCCGTTTAGGAGCGAATTCTACGTAACAAAGACCGTTCAGTAAATAATGTAAAACTATTAAAAAATGTTAGAGATTTACAAGCAAAAATCGTCACTCCAAAAAGTGCAACCTAGTAAAAACTATCAAAATAATGTAGCTGTTGAGCAAAGAATTCTGAAAAAAATGTGGTTTGGAAAGTTAAGAGCTACCTAATGTACTGCCATCAATATTGAGGTGTATATCAGTAAATTTTGCTAATAAAATTTTGCCAGTTCATTTTTGGGGAACATGTCCGGTGATGTTTGCATAGTTAACTCTACTGAACGTCTCTCTCTCTCTCTCTCTCTCTCTCTCTCTCTCTCTCTCTCTCTCTCTCTCTCTTATTTTACTCTTGGGTCGCTATTTTTCGGTAAGTTATATCAAGGTAATGATCTTTGATAACCTGTCATTAACACGAGTGCTATATTAAGAATAACAATCTTTCGTAAACTGTCATTAACACATATATATATATCTTCAATTTACACATGCAAAAATTTCTCATTAAAAACTATTAATTCTTTTCTCCTTTTCGAGTCCAGGTACATGATAGACCGAGAGTGTAATGCTTAATGAGACCACTGAATATTCATAACTTGACAAATTTCTGCTTTGTCATTTTTATTTATATAAATAGACTTGAAATTTTGTTCCTATAAAAACATGATCACGTAAGAGCAAGAACTTTGGCGCAGGAGACTCCTCTGTGACTATAAACTATAATGCATCTTACTGATGGGACTTAAAGGTCTTTATCTGGGTTGGAAGAAATAAGTCGATTTTTGCGTCACTCCCAAACTTCTCACACAACGGCTTCATAGCAAGACATGCTCAGCACCTTTTTAAATCGACGCTTTCTCCCTTTAAAATCCAACAGTACTCCTCCCATGATACATTAAACATTTCGTCCACTACAATTCTTACGCTCGCTGCAATATACTTTTCATCACATCATATGCTCTCTTCCATTTATCATCCTCTCAAGTATCTTCCTAACGTTTTCGAAAGTTACTTCCAAGAAAAATTCTAAAATTTACAAAATCCCTCTACAGTTGAATCTGCTTCTTCCCTATCTTCCACATACAACTTATCTTCAAAATTCTCACTCCACCGACCCAACACTGCATCCACTTCAACTAGCAGTTGTAGGGTTGCAGTGTTCAGAGGTCCACATCAAGCCTCTCACTCCCTTTCACACCTTGGCACCCTTCTAGAGATGTAACTGAGCACCGGGACATTTCCCTGAAAAAAGCGGGACGCCACATCTTAAAAACTAACCATAGAATCTTCTTGAAAAAATCTCATTCTGTTTCCCACACTCAAATTACAACGAGTATGCTAACCTAACCTATCCTCCTCTAACCTTACCTTACCTTACCTAACCCAACCCAACCCAACCTAACCTAACCTTGCCTTACCTTACCTTACCTAACCCAACCCATCCCCAACCCAACCCCAACCTAACCTAACCTAACCTAACCAGCCTTACCTTACCTTACCTAACCTCAACCTGACCTAACCTAACCAAACCAGCCTTACCTTGCCTTACCTAACCCCAACCTAACCTAACCTAGGGGCATGGCAAAAACAGAGGGGCTCGTGCAATACTAGCATACACCTCAGGAATTTGCTAACATGCCACCTAAAGGCAGGGGCTGTGCTGGCATAACCCAGTGCAAACTAATCACTAGATGGGATTACACATGAGATGCTAGGGTACAATGCATGTTTCAACAAAGGAATGATTGTAAAGTTATAGGTAAATTGAATCTTGTTTCATTGTATAAAGGTCATAAAATGACTTCACATTTGAAGGAGAGCATGAATACAATTCTGACCGAGAGTTTAAGAAACAATAAAAAGGAAAAAAAGTGTTAGTAATAAAAGAACTGGTAGCACGGATAAAGCGTAGGCCTTGAGGCAAAATAGTGTCTATGGGATGCGTGAGCATGGAAAAATATTCAAGTAATTTGATGTGAAAGATCAAAAGTTATGATGGAAGCACAGATGTACTAAGATATAGACATTTTTGGCATAAACAATGGTCTAAGAAAATGGCCACTAAGGACTCCACAGCTACTCGGTATCTTCATGGATGGAGCGATGCAGTAATTCATAGACAAAAGAGCAGCTCATTTACATACAAAACTGTGGGATCTATAATAATAAGATCCTAGATGATCTTTCCTGTTTGTCAGGCCTGGAAGGGAGAGGGATAGGGATGGGAGCAGGAGGCTTGGGGACACATGACACATCCACCCTCCAAAGGTTGGGGCAGGGTAGATAGGGGATTGGGGGGGCTGGGGAGACACAACACATCCATCCTCAGGATGTATGGGATCGGGAGGATAGGGGAGACGTAACGGCCAGCGCCGGGTTCCAGCGCAGCGTGGCGGAAACCATTAAGCTCGTATGAAAAAAGATCAGGAATGAAGTGTGGAAAGGTTGTTTACAGACGGTATAATACTGATCGGAAGAATCTGAAGGTATATGCAAGAGAAACAAGTAGAGAAGAGGAAACTGGTGCAAAATCAGGGCCATATGAGTAAATAGAGGTCAAGAAAAATGAATCTTAATGTTTGGAAGATAAAACGTTGGAAGTTCGTTTGTTTAAACATTACGGAAAAAATATATTGTATGATGGTATAATGAGAGATGCGGTTTCACAGAACCGTTGTAGTATACACTGTTAGGTTCTATGAGGAGTACATGAAGTCTACAGAATAGAAGAGAATATAGAATTTAGGCCAAAGGCCAAGCCATTGGTTTGCATCATGGCCAAAGTCGATGCACTTCTGGCGTGAATTTTTCACAAATTACGTGAATATGATGTTAATGGTTTCTTGTGGCAAAAAAGCTTGAATGTATTAAAAGTGTAAATTAGTGGCAAATAACGCATATAAATTCATATGTATTTGTGTATTTGGACATATGTGTAGTTTAAACAGGTGGTTACACAAATAGTTGGTATATAACATCACCACAAAAAAACTCATAAAACGAGAGAGAGAGAGAGAGAGAGAGAGAGAGAGAGAGGCTCGAATAGAATATGGTCTGTGGCTGTGACCAGGCGGGAAAAAGGTGGGTCAGTGCCAAAGGAGTGCCGAGGTGGCAGCAGTTCCTCTGCTTAAGGCTTTTGGTGGCGACAAAGCATCCCGGATTGCCAATTTTAGCACACTCGCATACACACAGACAACAAGCCGGCCTAGACAGTACCTGACGTAAAGCACCAATTTTAAACATAAAACCTCATTTAGACACTATTCCAGCAAGTACAACATTCTACTACGATTACATAAAAAAAGAAATATTAAAATTAGAATTGGCTCATAAAATGGCACTCGATAATTACATCTACATCTGGAAGTAATTTCGACAATCTACAAGAGGTCAGTGTGCAGAGCACCTATTGCAAACATTTTCCATTTTGAAATCAATAATCACGGCTTGGCGTAAAATATTTTCATGCGGTAAAAACGATGCCAACATCAGCATTACAGAGGAAGGAACACAAAAATATAGCGTGAAGTTCACACCACAAAGAAAGTCTCTCTACTCTCAACAACATGCGTCGCCCAACGGAGAATGTCGTCGACCAAAATAACCCGAGACCAACCTACGTCAAGGCTAAGATAATTACATGAACAATAGACAACGAAACAATTATTTGCGAAGAGAACCAGTCACTGGCTTTTGATGATACATACATACATAATGTACATACACACACACACACATATATATATATATATAATATATATATATATATATATTATATATTATATATATATATATATTATATATATATATTATTCCTGTTCAACATAACATGCACTAGATATCATTGTTCATAAATAAGGATTAAGGAGTCGTGAGGCTCTCTCAAATCAAATTCAAAAATTCAACGCCATTAATTCATTCTCTCTCTCTCTCTCTCTCTCTCTCTCTCTCTCTCTCTCTCTCTCTCTCTCTCTCTCTCTATATATATATATATATATATATATATATATATATATATATATATATATATATATATATAATACATCCCCAATTTAGACAAAAACATTTGTCTAAAAAAAAAAAAAAAAAAAAAAAAAAAAAAAAAATTAGAGTATATCCAAGTTAAACTACATACACTTCATAAAGCTTTGAGCACCTGTGGCGGTGGTGGTGTTGCTGATGGTGACATCACCATCAATACCAGACAGATGCTCTCTCTGAAACACCTGTGAGTGAGAAAACCACGTCCTCTTCGAGGCATGATTCATACGCTTTTCATCATTGGATTTCTTTCCCCTTATTTGGCGTTGCAATGACCATGGTCACTGTGGCCGCTGCGACGCCCAATTATTACAGGTGTGTGTATAATGTGTGTGTGTATGTATATGTTTACGGTGTGTGTGTGTGGTGTGTGTGTGTGTGTGTGTGTGTGTGTATATATATATATATATATATATATATATATATATATATATATATATATATATATATATATTTAATAACTCGAATGCAGCACTATGTAAAATCAATTTGAATAACTCTACACTCAAAACTCTTATCAATGTTGTCTGGCAAATGGCATGTCAAATCTAACACGAAATCCCAGGTACCCAACTGCTTCCTATGTACACAGGGAATATTATCACACAATCTTTGGATTTCACATATACTTGTTAAGTGACTTTTCAATAAGTTTTGCTGCAACTTTGGAGAGAACAGGCAGAATGGAAATTGGCCTCTAGTTGCTGTGTCTGTGCATGGTTATGCACTAGCTTAGAGCATATAAAGGAGCAATGTGGTGGACGCCACTGTACGAGATGGTGGTGTACCTTAATAATTGTTTAGCTAATGCCAAAGTGGAGGAAATATTTTTTTTTTTGTGTTAGTACAAAAACGGATGAAAAAGCACGTTAATGAAAGAGCACTGGAAAACTCGGACTCTGTGAAGGGGGTGTTCGTGGCTACTTGGGGGTATGAGGAGCAAATAAAATAATTTGTGTCCTGTTACAAAATAAAAAGTTCAGGCGTGGAGAAAATTGTAAATGATTTGACGGGCGCTGGAATAACAGATGATGAGATCATCACCAAGTATAAAGGAGGACAGAAAAGGCAGTTCGAGGAAAACGTCCAAGGCACATTGTGCTAGTTCTGGTTGGATCAGAACACTTCAGAGCTACAACTGGACATTAAAGCCACCAACACCTGTGCTCAAGGATATACAAGTGACCCGGAACAGCAGCATGCGTGCTCATGGTCTTCTTACATTGTATCCAAATACTCCCACTTTCCAAGGAGTCCATCAAAAATTTTTCATAATCCGAAAAACAGCGAGGCCATCATGTATGCTTCTGGGAGGTGGAGAATCGTTATGTTTCCAGTGCTGGCTTAGAATCTTTAATTCATGATCACTGATGACCCCATGTCCCAATCTTGGTTACTTATTTCCCTTAAACATAACCTGGACCACAAAATGAAAATGAGTCAAAAGTGTCCCGGGTGGTTCCAATCCGGTAAGTTTCTATTCTGATGACAACATTCATAATACCCATATGGCAAACAGCTCGCTCTTCTGCAAGATGACAGGCAAAAAGGTGTACAATGAGCTCGCAGTGAAAACATTTGTCTCAGGTATCTGCTGGACACTTTAATATAGAGAGGCGAGAATCCCCGATAGTGAATATGAATGTGTAACTGAGGTGGTGCTGGAGGGAAGGTTGCTCAACATTCTTAGAATCCACAGCTACAATTTTTACTTAAAAGAAAGAGGTGGTCTTTGTAATGATGCAACTGTATGAAAATGACAAAACAAAATATATCACTACATCTTAACATAAAATCTGGAGTGAGGAAAGGCAGGTACATCTGAAGAAACAGATGAGTGGCGGCCGTCAAAGATGAGAACTCAGCATTTTCTACATGTACAAGACGGGATAACTTCAGGTAGAGGCATCGCACAAATGGACGTATGGAGACTCCAGAGGTCACCGAAACCACTTCCAAACAAAACCAGCAGCTGATGACTGGAAAAGAACAAGAGGACGAAGACCGTCTGACACTGGCTGTCCAGAAGCCTTGGGAGAGAGAGTGTGCGGGTGAATGAAAGACTAGACTAAATACAGTCAATGTACCGCATGGTGCCACATAAAATATTCATAATTACAAAATATAACAAGTAAAAAAATCGAGTGTTCTGTACAGGGTATAATGCTGTATGAAACACTCAGCCACGGGCCATGCAACTCTCCACCGCGGCCTATGAAACTTTCAGCCATGGCCCAGTGGTGGCCTGTGTTGTTGGCACCTATAGAGGTGTCAGAAGCATGATGTTGGCTAATTGTAACCATATAAAATAAAAACTTCTAAGGCTAGAAGGCTGCAATTTAGTATATGTTTGATGATTGTTGGGTGGGTGATCAAAATACAAATTTGCAGTCCTCTAGCTTCAGTGGTTTTTAAGATCTGAGGGCAGACAGAAAACGTAATAGGGGTTTTGCACTAGAGATATGAAGCATGGTTGCAGACCATTGCTGTTACCTTAGCGACGTAATAGATTTTATAACCTGATAATAAAAGGAAAACATGAATACGCAGCAGCAGCCTGGACGAAAAATATACATTTATATATGTATGTAAGAAATGCATACAAACTAAAATGTAGTGTATACCCACAAGGTAACCTAAAGGTACACGCTACACCTATTCGTATCAAATATAATCCCAAAGATTTCTCGTTTCGTCTTCAAGGATAAATGACAAATTTCACCAGTACTATTTCACCAGCTATTCAAGAACCTCACGATTCCAGAAACAGCACAGGCGGGATTCGCTAGTAAGCTCCAGAGCTCAATAAGAAACAGCTCTTAGTCCAACAGTCACATGACTGCAACGAAGACAGCATGGATATCGCATTCACTTATGTTGGTTGTTGCTACTACTTTGAGAACTATTCCCAAATATTTTAGCTGAAAAATGTTAGGCTTCTATTACATCCGAACATGTAAGGCTGGTAATAAGTCCATAGAGGTAAAGCTGCTGGGAAGACCATAAATGTAAGGCTAGTAGTAAGTCCATATACGTAAGGTTGCTAAAGTCCATAAATGTAAGGCTGCTAAAAGTTCATAAATGTAAAAATGTGCCTAGCACTTATTGTTCTGCCAAAAAGGGTGAAAATCAATATTTTTAATTTCAGCTGATGGCACATTTAACAGAGTTTCAGTACCAGTTTTTCAATGATGCTAACACTGGAAAGTGGTCTACAATCATTCTAATACCTAGAGACAATCTAATCCAAAACCTGCGATATATGCAAACGAAAAGACACTTATTAAACTATATCTACGCCAACTTATTAACACAAGTGTAAACTAAGCAATTCACGAAAAAACGCCCAGGTCAGTAAACCTTTTACATTAAAAAAATGACTGTAAATGGCAAAAACAAAGACAACATTCACGAAATGCTTTGAACTTAACGAACGACACTGCCACCAAACAAAACTCTCATTCCTGGCTGGAAAGCATGACGACAGAAATGACTTAAAAGTACTTAAGCTTTTGTGAGGTTATTACTTAAAAGTACTTTAACATTTGTGAGTTTATTACTTAAAAGTACTAGAACTTTTGTGAGGTTATTACTTAAAAGTACTTGAGCTTTTGTGAGTTTATTACTTAAAACGTACTTGAACTTTTGAGTGTATTACTTAAAAGTACTTGAGCTTTTGTGAGGTTATTACTTAAAAGTACTTGAGCTTTTGTGGGGTTATTACTTAAAAGTACTTCAACTTTTGTGAGTTTATTACTTAAAAGTACTTGTTAAGAGTTCATCAGACCACAAGAGGCCCAACAACCACCTAAGGTAATTAATAGGCGACAAACATGAGTGAACTATGAAAATACATACTTGAGCCTTTGTGGGTCAATTACTTTAAAATACTTTTGCCTTTGTGAGTTCAATCATTAAAAAATCCGCAGCGGCCGCTACGTCCCTGCACCGCCTCTGTGTCGTCTAGGGACTTTGTGCCTCTTCCCACAGAGAGCGTACTTTATGAGCGCCAAAGGCCTTAAATACATTTATCCGGGATGCGAAATGACCATGTGAAATGGTCAGTGCCACAGTCCCCCTCTCTTCACGCACACTGTGCTACCCTTCCCTTACACCGTGAGTCATCGCACAGGAATGGTGAAATAGCAGGGGCGGCAAATCCAAGTTTTGATCATCCCAAAGACGATCAACATATACGAAGACAATTTGTGAAACTGTTAAAAGCCAAATACAGATCACATACTTAAAGAAAAGTAGTATATTTACACTTACACAAATACAAAATGAGCCGAAGTTTCGTCGGCGCAATCGAGTTAACTGTACATCGTATTATTGTAAGGCCACCGAAAATAGGTATATCTTTCGGTGATCTCGATATAATAATGTATTAGCCCAAGCCCATGAAATTTTAACCACGGTTCGGTGGTGGCCTGGTCTATATCGTCGCCAGACGCACGATTATGG